>NC_088238.1:55178963-55228963 GCF_036934945.1 Oncorhynchus masou masou
TAGCTCGGTATGCCAAGTACTTTCCTGGCTTATCACCATGTTCATATAGCTTTTGCTTGAAAAATCTAATTTTCTTTTCAGCGTCCTGTGTTAGGAAAGTCCAACGTTGATCTAAGGACTGATATTTCCCTTAATAGGGCAGGAGTGGGAGTTTTAATGTAGTCCTTCTCTTTAGTTCCTAATTCACCCTCTAACGTTTTTGGCTTTTCACACTTTTTCGGTCTCTTAGTGGCTGTGTATGATATAATCAGACCCCTGGTGTACGCTTTACAGGTCTCTTAGTGGCTGTGACATAATCAGACCCCTGGCGTACACTTTACAGGTCTCTTAGTGGCTG
The DNA here is from genome assembly GCF_036934945.1 of Oncorhynchus masou masou. NCBI lineage: Eukaryota > Metazoa > Chordata > Actinopteri > Salmoniformes > Salmonidae > Oncorhynchus > Oncorhynchus masou. Next base: position 55,179,301 of record NC_088238.1, read on the forward strand.
TGTATGACATAATCAGACCCCTGGCGTACACTTTACAGGTCTCTTAGTGGCTGTGACATAATCAGACCCCTGGCGTACACTTTACAGGTCTCTTAGTGGCTGTGTATGACATAATCAGACCCCTGGCGTACGCTTTACAGGTCTCTTAGTGGCTGTGTATGACATAATCAGACCCCTGGCGTACGCTTTACAGGTCTCTTAGTGGCTGTGACATAATCAGACCCCTGGTGTACGCTTTACAGGTCTCTTAGTGGCTGTGTATGACATAATCAGACCCCTGGCGTACGCTTTACAGGCCTCTTAGTGGCTGTGTATGACATAATCAGACCCCTGGCGTACGCTTTACAGGTCTCTTAGTGGCTGTGTATGACATAATCAGACCCCTGGCGTACGCTTTACAGGTCTCTTAGTGGCTGTGACATAATCAGACCCCTGGCGTACGCTTTACAGGTCTCTTAGTAGCTGTGTATGACATAATCAGACCCCTGGCGTACACTTTACAGGTCTCTTAGTGGCTGTGTGTGACATAATCAGACCCCTGGCGTACGCTTTACAGGTCTCTTAGTGGCTGTGTATGACATAATCAGACCCCTGGTGTACGCTTTACAGGTCTCTTAGTGGCTGTGTATGACATAATCAGACCCCTGGCGTACACTTTACAGGTCTCTTAGTGGCTGTGTATGACATAATCAGACCCCTGGTGTACGCTTTACAGGTCTCTTAGTGGCTGTGTATGACATAATCAGACCCCTGGCGTACACTTTACAGGCCTCTTAGTGGCTGTGTATGACATAATCAGACCCCTGGTGTACGCTTTACAGGTCTCTTAGTGGCTGTGTATGACATAATCAGACCCCTGGTGTACGCTTTACAGGTCTCTTAGTGGCTGTGTATGACATAATCAGACCCCTGGTGTACGCTTTACAGGTCTCTTAGTGGCTGTGACATAATCAGAGCCCTGGCGTACGCTTTACAGGTCTCTTAGTGGCTGTGTGGCTCAGTCGGTAGAGCATGGCGCTTGGCGCGGTAGAGCATGGCGCTTAATCTGGGGCCACCCATATGTAAAAGTAGTGGCCCCAGCCGACTTGTAAGTCGCTTTGGACAAAAGCGTCTGCTAAATGGGATATATTATAATCAGACCCCTGGCGTACACTTTACAGGCCTCTTAGTGGCTGTGACATAATCAGACCCCTGGCGTACACTTTACAGGTCTCTTAGTGGCTGTGACATAATCAGACCCCTGGTGTACACTTTACAGGTCTCTTAGTGGCTGTGACATAATCAGACCCCTGGTGTACGCTTTACAGGTCTCTTAGTGGCTGTGACATAATCAGACCCCTGGCGTACACTTTACAGGTCTCTTAGTGGCTGTGTATGACATAATCAGACCCCTGGCGTACGCTTTACAGGTCTCTTAGTGGCTGTGACATAATCAGACCCCTGTACACTTTACAGGTCTCTTAATGGCTGTGACATAATCAGACCCCTGGCGTACGCTCTACAGGTCTCTTAGTGGCTGTGTATGACTTAATCAGACCCCTGGCGTACGCTTTACAGGTCTCTTAGTGGCTGTGTATGATATAATCAGACCCCTGGTGTACACTTTACAGGTCTCTTAGTGGCTGTGACATAATCAGACCCCTGGCGTACGCTTTACAGGTCTCTTAGTGGCTGTGTATGACATAATCAGACCCCTGGCGTACGCTTTACAGGTCTCTTAGTGGCTGTGTATGACATAATCAGACCCCTGGCGTACACTTTACAGGTCTCTTAGTGGCTGTGTATGACATAATCAGACCCCTGGTGTACGCTTTACAGGTCTCTTAGTGACTGTGTATGACATAATCAGACCCCTGGCGTACGCTTTACAGGTCTCTTAGTGGCTGTGTATGACATAATCAGACCCCTGGCGTACGCTTTACAGGTCTCTTAGTGGCTGTGTATGACATAATCAGACCCCTGGCGTACGCTTTACAGGTCTCTTAGTGGCTGTGTATGACATAATCAGACCGCTGGTGTACACTTTACAGGTCTCTTAGTGGCTGTGTATGACATAATCAGACCCCTGGCGTACACTTTACAGGTCTCTTAGTGGCTGTGTATGACATAATCAGACCCCTGGCGTACGCTTTACAGGTCTCTTAGTGGCTGTGACATAATCAGACCCCTGGTGTATGCTTTACAGGTCTCTTAGTGGCTGTGACATAATCAGACCCCTGGCGTACGCTTTACAGGTCTCTTAGTGGCTGTGTATGACATAATCAGACCCCTGGTGTACGCTTTACAGGTCTCTTAGTGGCTGTGTGTGACATAATCAGACCCCTGGCGTACGCTTTACAGGTCTCTTAGTGGCTGTGTATGACATAATCAGACCCCTGGTGTACGCTTTACAGGTCTCTTAGTGGCTGTGTATGACATAATCAGACCCCTGGCGTACACTTTACAGGCCTCTTAGTGGCTGTGTATGACATAATCAGACCCCTGGTGTACGCTTTACAGGTCTCTTAGTGGCTGTGTATGACATAATCAGACCCCTGGTGTACGCTTTACAGGTCTCTTAGTGGCTGTGTATGACATAATCAGACCCCTGGTGTACGCTTTACAGGTCTCTTAGTGGCTGTGACATAATCAGAGCCCTGGCGTACGCTTTACAGGTCTCTTAGTGGCTGTGTGGCTCAGTCGGTAGAGCATGGCGCTTGGCGCGGTAGAGCATGGCGCTTGCAACGCCAAGCGTCGTGGGTTCGATTCCCGCTGGGGCCACCCATATGTAAAAGTAGTGGCCCTTAGTCGCTTTGGCGTCTGCTAAATGGGATATACATAATCAGACCCCTGGCGTACACTTTACAGGCCTCTTAGTGGCTGTGACATAATCAGACCCCTGGCGTACACTTTACAGGTCTCTTAGTGGCTGTGACATAATCAGACCCCTGGTGTACACTTTACAGGTCTCTTAGTGGCTGTGACATAATCAGACCCCTGGTGTACGCTTTACAGGTCTCTTAGTGGCTGTGACATAATCAGACCCCTGGCGTACACTTTACAGGTCTCTTAGTGGCTGTGTATGACATAATCAGACCCCTGGCGTACGCTTTACAGGTCTCTTAGTGGCTGTGACATAATCAGACCCCTGGCGTACACTTTACAGGTCTCTTAATGGCTGTGACATAATCAGACCCCTGGCGTACGCTCTACAGGTCTCTTAGTGGCTGTGTATGACTTAATCAGACCCCTGGCGTACGCTTTACAGGTCTCTTAGTGGCTGTGTATGATATAATCAGACCCCTGGTGTACACTTTACAGGTCTCTTAGTGGCTGTGACATAATCAGACCCCTGGCGTACGCTTTACAGGTCTCTTAGTGGCTGTGTATGACATAATCAGACCCCTGGCGTACGCTTTACAGGTCTCTTAGTGGCTGTGTATGACATAATCAGACCCCTGGCGTACGCTTTACAGGTCTCTTAGTGGCTGTGTATGACATAATCAGACCCCTGGTGTACGCTTTACAGGTCTCTTAGTGGCTGTGTATGACATAATCAGACCCCTGGCGTACGCTTTACAGGTCTCTTAGTGGCTGTGTATGACATAATCAGACCCCTGGCGTACGCTTTACAGGTCTCTTAGTGGCTGTGTATGACATAATCAGACCCCTGGCGTACGCTTTACAGGTCTCTTAGTGGCTGTGTATGACATAATCAGACCGCTGGTGTACACTTTACAGGTCTCTTAGTGGCTGTGTATGACATAATCAGACCCCTGGCGTACACTTTACAGGTCTCTTAGTGGCTGTGTATGACATAATCAGACCCCTGGCGTACGCTTTACAGGTCTCTTAGTGGCTGTGACATAATCAGACCCCTGGCGTACACTTTACAGGTCTCTTAATGGCTGTGACATAATCAGACCCCTGGCGTACGCTCTACAGGTCTCTTAGTGGCTGTGTATGACATAATCAGACCCCTGGCGTACGCTTTACAGGTCTCTTAGTGGCTGTGTATGACATAATCAGACCCCTGGCGTACGCTTTACAGGTCTCTTAGTGGCTGTGACATAATCAGACCCCTGGCGTACACTTTACAGGTCGCTTAATGGCTGTGACATAATCAGACCCCTGGCGTACGCTCTACAGGTCTCTTAGTGGCTGTGTATGACATAATCAGACCCCTGGCGTACGCTTTACAGGTCTCTTAGTGGCTGTGTATGACATAATCAGACCCCTGGCGTACGCTTTACAGGTCTCTTAGTGGCTGTGACATAATCAGACCCCTGGCGTACGCTCTACAGGTCTCTTAGTGGCTGTGTATGATATAATCAGACCCCTGGCGTACGCTTTACAGGTCTCTTAGTGGCTGTGTATGACATAATCAGACCCCTGGTGTACGCTTTACAGGTCTCTTAGTGGCTGTGACATAATCAGACCCCTGGCGTACGCTTTACAGGCCTCTTAGTGGCTGTGACATAATCAGACCCCTGGTGTACGCTTTACAGGTCTCTTAGTGGTTGTGTATGACATAATCAGACCCCTGGTGTACGCTTTACAGGTCTCTTAGTGGCTGTGACATAATCAGACCCCTGGTGTACGCTTTACAGGTCTCTTAGTGGCTGTGACATAATCAGACCCCTGGTGTACGCTTTACAGGTCTCTTAGTGGCTGTGTATGACATAATCAGACCCCTGGCGTACGCTTTACAGGTCTCTTAGTGGCTGTGTAGGACATAATCAGACCCCTGGCGTACGCTTTACAGGTCTCTTAGTGGCTGTGTATGACATAATCAGACCCCTGGCGTACGCTTTACAGGCCTCTTAGTGGCTGTGTATGACATAATCAGACCCCTGGCGTACGCTTTACAGGCCTCTTAGTGGCTGTGTATGACATAATCAGACCCCTGGTGTACGCTTTACAGGTCTCTTAGTGGCTGTGTATGACATAATCAGACCCCTGGCGTACGCTTTACAGGTCTCTTAGTGGCTGTGACATAATCAGACCCCTGGTGTACACTTTACAGGTCTCTTAGTGGCTGTGTATGACATAATCAGACCCCTGGCGTACGCTTTACAGGTCTCTTAGTGGCTGTGTATGACATAATCAGACCCCTGGCGTACGCTTTACAGGTCTCTTAGTGGCTGTGTAAGACATAATCAGACCCCTGGCGTACGCTTTACAGGTCTCTTAGTGGCTGTGACATAATCAGACCCCTGGCGTACGCTTTACAGGCCTCTTAGTGGCTGTGTATGACATAATCAGACCCCTGGCGTACACTTTACAGGCCTCTTAGTGGCTGTGTATGACATAATCAGACCCCTGGCGTACGCTTTACAGGTCTCTTAGTGGCTGTGACATAATCAGACCCCTGGTGTACACTTTACAGGTCTCTTAGTGGCTGTGTATGACATAATCAGACCCCTGGCGTACGCTTTACAGGTCTCTTAGTGGCTGTGTAGGACATAATCAGACCCCTGGTGTACACTTTACAGGTCTCTTAGTGGCTGTGTATGACATAATCAGACCCCTGGCGTACGCTTTACAGGTCTCTTAGTGGCTGTGTATGACATAATCAGACCCCTGGCGTACGCTTTACAGGTCTCTTAGTGGCTGTGACATAATCAGACCCCTGGTGTACGCTTTACAGGTCTCTTAGTGGCTGTGTATGACATAATCAGACCCCTGGTGTACACTTTACAGGTCTCTTAGTGGCTGTGTATGACATAATCAGACCCCTGGCGTACGCTTTACAGGTCTCTTAGTGGCTGTGACATAATCAGACCCCTGGCGTACACTTTACAGGTCTCTTAGTGGCTGTGTATGACATAATCAGACCCCTGGCGTACACTTTACAGGTCTCTTAGTGGCTGTGACATAATCAGACCCCTGGCGTACGCTTTACAGGTCTCTTAGTGGCTGTGTATGACATAATCAGACCCCTGGCGTACGCTTTACAGGTCTCTTAGTGGCTGTGACATAATCAGACCCCTGGCGTACACTTTACAGGTCTCTTAGTGGCTGTGTATGACATAATCAGACCCCTGGCGTACACTTTACAGGTCTCTTAGTGGCTGTGTATGACATAATCAGACCCCTGGTGTACGCTTCACAGGTCTCTTAGTGGCTGTGTATGACATAATCAGACCCCTGGTGTACGCTTTACAGGTCTCTTAGTGGCTGTGACATAATCAGACCCCCGGCGTACGCTTTACAGGTCTCTTAGTGGCTGTGACATAATCAGACCCCTGGCGTACACTTTACAGGTCTCTTAGTGGCTGTGTATGACATAATCAGACCCCCGGCGTACGCTTTTCAGGTCTCTTAGTGGCTGTGACATAATCAGACCCCTGGCGTACGCTTTACAGGTCTCTTAGTGGCTGTGACATAATCAGACCCCTGGCGTACGCTTTACAGGTCTCTTAGTGGCTGTGTATGACATAATCAGACCCCTGGCGTACGCTTTACAGGTCTCTTAGTGGCCGTGACATAATCAGACCCCTGGTGTACGCTTTACAGGTCTCTTAGTGGCTGTGTATGACATAATCAGACCCCTGGCGTACACTTTACAGGTCTCTTAGTGGCTGTGTATGACATAATCAGACCCCTGGCGTACGCTTTACAGGTCTCTTAGTGGCTGTGACATAATCAGACCCCTGGTGTACACTTTACAGGTCTCTTAGTGGCTGTGTATGACATAATCAGACCCCTGGCGTACGCTTTACAGGTCTCTTAGTGGCTGTGACATAATCAGACCCCTGGCGTACACTTTACAGGTCTCTTAATGGCTGTGACATAATCAGACCCCTGGCGTACGCTCTACAGGTCTCTTAGTGGCTGTGTATGACATAATCAGACCCCTGGCGTACGCTTTACAGGTCTCTTAGTGGCTGTGTATGACATAATCAGACCCCTGGCGTACGCTTTACAGGTCTCTTAGTGGCTGTGACATAATCAGACCCCTGGCGTACGCTCTACAGGTCTCTTAGTGGCTGTGTATGACATAATCAGACCCCTGGCGTACGCTTTACAGGTCTCTTAGTGGCTGTGTATGACATAATCAGACCCCTGGCGTACACTTTACAGGTCTCTTAGTGGCTGTGACATAATCAGACCCCTGGCGTACGCTTTACAGGTCTCTTAGTGGCTGTGTATGACATAATCAGACCCCTGGCGTACGCTTTACAGGTCTCTTAGTGGCTGTGTATGACATAATCAGACCCCTGGTGTACGCTTTACAGGTCTCTTAGTGGCTGTGACATAATCAGACCCCTGGTGTACGCTTTACAGGTCTCTTAGTGGCTGTGTAGGACATAATCAGACCCCTGGCGTACGCTTTACAGGTCTCTTAGTGGCTGTGACATAATCAGACCCCTGGCGTACGCTTTACAGGTCTCTTAGTGGCTGTGTAGGACATAATCAGACCCCTGGCGTACGCTTTACAGGTCTCTTAGTGGCTGTGTATGACATAATCAGACCCCTGGCGTACACTTTACAGGTCTCTTAGTGGCTGTGTATGACATAATCAGACCCCCGGCGTACGCTTTACAGGTCTCTTAGTGGCTGTGTATGACATAATCAGACCCCTGGCGTACGCTTTACAGGTCTCTTAGTGGCTGTGTATGACGCTTTACAGGTCTCTTAGTGGCTGTGACATAATCAGACCACTGGCGTACGCTTTTCAGGTCTCTTAGTGGCTGTGACATAATCAGACCCCTGGCGTACGCTTTACAGGTCTCTTAGTGGCTGTGACATAATCAGACCCCTGGCGTACACTTTACAGGCCTCTTAGTGGCTGTGACATAATCAGACCCCTGGTGTACACTTTACAGGTCTCTTAGTGGCTGTGTATGACATAATCAGACCCCTGGCGTAGGCTTTACAGGTCTCTTAGTGACTGTGACATAATCAGACCCCCGCTTTACAGGTCTCTTAGTGGCTGTGACATAATCAGACCCCTGGCGTACGCTTTACAGGTCTCTTAGTGGCTGTGTATGACATAATCAGACCCCTGGCGTAGGCTTTACAGGTCTCTTAGTGACTGTGACATAATCAGACCCCTGGCGTACGCTTTACAGGTCTCTTAGTGGCTGTGACATAATCAGACCCCTGGCGTACGCTTTACAGGTCTCTTAGTGGCTGTGTAAGACATAATCAGACCCCTGGCGTACGCTTTACAGGTCTCTTAGTGGCTGTGACATAATCAGACCCCTGGCGTACGCTTTACAGGTCTCTTAGTGGCTGTGTATGACATAATCAGACCCCTGGTGTACACTTTACAGGTCTCTTAGTGGCTGTGACATAATCAGACCCCTGGCGTACGCTTTACAGGTCTCTTAGTGGCTGTGACATAATCAGACCCCTGGCGTACGCTTTACAGGTCTCTTAGTGGCTGTGTATGACATAATCAGACCCCTGGCGTACGCTTTACAGGTCTCTTAGTGGCTGTGTATGACATAATCAGACCCCTGGCGTACGCTTTACAGGTCTCTTAGTGGCTGTGACATAATCAGACCCCTGGCGTACGCTTTACAGGTCTCTTAGTGGCTGTGTATGACATATAATAATCAGACCCCTGGTGTACGCTTTACAGGTCTCTTAGTGGCTGTGACATAATCAGACCCCTGGCGTACGCTTTACAGGTCTCTTAGTGGCTGTGACATAATCAGACCCCTGGCGTACGCTTTACAGGTCTCTTAGTGGCTGTGTATGACATAATCAGACCCCTGACGTACGCTTTACAGGTCTCTTATTGGCTTTGACATAATCAGACCCCTGGTGTACACTTTACAGGTCTCTTAGTGGCTGTGTATGACATAATCAGACCCCTGGCGTACGCTTTACAGGTCTCTTAGTGGCTGTGTATGACATAATCAGACCCCTGGCGTACGCTTTACAGGTCTCTTAGTGGCTGTGACATAATCAGACCCCTGGCGTACGCTTTACAGGTCTCTTAGTGGCTGTGTATGACATAATCAGACCCCTGGCGTACGCTTTACAGGTCTCTTAGTGGCTGTGACATAATCAGACCCCTGGCGTACACTTTACAGGTCTCTTAGTGGCTGTGTATGACATAATCAGACCCCTGGCGTACGCTTTACAGGTCTCTTAGTGGCTGTGTATGACATAATCAGACCCCTGGCATACGCTTTACAGGTCTCTTAGTGGCTGTGTATGACATAATCAGACCCCTGGTGTACGCTTTACAGGTCTCTTAGTGGCTGTGTGTGACATAATCAGACCCCTGGTGTACGCTTTACAGGTCTCTTAGTGGCTGTGTATGACATAATCAGACCCCTGGCGTACGCTTTACAGGTCTCTTAGTGGCTGTGTATGACATAATCAGACCCCTGGTGTACACTTTACAGGTCTCTTAGTGGCTGTGTATGACATAATCAGACCCCTGGTGTACGCTTTACAGGTCTCTTAGTGGCTGTGACATAATCAGACCCCTGGCGTACGCTTTACAGGTCTCTTAGTGGCTGTGACATAATCAGACCCCTGGCGTACGCTTTACAGGTCTCTTAGTGGCTGTGTATGACATAATCAGACCCCTGGCGTACGCTCTACAGGTCTCTTAGTGGCTGTGACATAATCAGACCCCTGGCGTACGCCTTACAGGTCTCTTAGTGGCTGTGACATAATCAGACCCCTGGCGTACGCTTTACAGGTCTCTTAGTGGCTGTGACATAATCAGACCCCTGGCGTACGCTTTACAGGTCTCTTAGTGGCTGTGACATAATCAGACCCCTGGCGTACACTTTACAGGTCTCTTAGTGGCTGTAACATAATCAGAGGTACACTTTACAGGTCTCTTAGTGGCTGTGTATGACATAATCAGACCCCTGGCGTACGCTTTACAGGTCTCTTAGTGGCTGTGACATAATCAGACCCCTGGCGTACACTTTACAGGTCTCTTAGTGGCTGTAACATAATCAGACCCCTGGCGTACACTTTACAGGTCTCTTAGTGGCTGTGTGTGACATAATCAGACCCCTGGCGTACGCTTTACAGGTCTCTTAGTGGCTGTGTAGGACATAATCAGACCCCTGGTGTACGCTTTACAGGTCTCTTAGTGGCTGTGACATAATCAGAGCCCTGGTGTACACTTTACAGGTCTCTTAGTGGCTGTGACATAATCAGACCCCTGGTGTACGCTCTACAGGTCTCTTAGTGGCTGTGACATAATCAGACCCCTGGCATACGCTTTACAGGTCTCTTAGTGGCTGTGACATAATCAGACCCCTGGCGTACACTTTACAGGCCTCTTAGTGGCTGTGACATAATCAGACCCCTGGCGTACACTTTACAGGTCTCTTAGTGGCTGTAACATAATCAGACCCCTGGCGTACACTTTACAGGTCTCTTAGTGGCTGTGTGTGACATAATCAGACCCCTGGCGTACGCTTTACAGGTCTCTTAGTGGCCGTGACATAATCAGACCCCTGGCGTACGCTTTACAGGTCTCTTAGTGGCCGTGACATAATCAGACCCCTGGCGTACGCTTTACAGGTCTCTTAGTGGCTGTGACATAATCAGACCCCTGGCGTACACTTTACAGGTCTCTTAGTGGCTGTGTGTGACATAATCAGACCCCTGGCGTACACTTTACAGGTCTCTTAGTGGCTGTGTAAGACATAATCAGACCCCTGGCGTACGCTTTACAGGTCTCTTAGTGGCTGTGACATAATCAGACCCCTGGTGTACACTTTAAAGGTCTCTTAGTGGCTGTGACATAATCAGACCCCTGGCGTACGCTTTACAGGTCTCTTAGTGGCTGTGTAGGACATAATCAGACCCCTGGCGTACACTTTACAGGTCTCTTAGTGGCTGTGTGTGACATAATCAGACCCCTGGCGTACGCTTTACAGGTCTCTTAGTGGCTGTGTGTGACATAATCAGACCCCTGGCGTACGCATTACAGGTCTCTTAGTGGCTGTGTATGACATAATCAGACCCCTGGCGTACGCTTTACAGGTCTCTTAGTGGCTGTGTATGACATAATCAGACCCCTGGCGTACACTTTACAGGTCTCTTAGTGGCTGTGTATGACATAATCAGACCCCTGGCGTACGCTTTACAGGTCTCTTAGTGGCTGTGTATGACATAATCAGACCCCTGGCGTACGCTTTACAGGTCTCTTAGTGGCTGTGTGTGACATAATCAGACCCCTGGCGTACGCTCTACAGGTCTCTTAGTGGTTGTGTATGACATAATCAGACCCCTGGCGTACGCTTTACAGGTCTCTAAGTGGCTGTGTAGGACATAATCAGACCCCTGGCGTACACTTTACAGGTCTCTTAGTGGTTGTGTATGACATAATCAGACCCCTGGCGTACGCTTTACAGGTCTCTTAGTGGCTGTGACATAATCAGACCCCTGGTGTACACTTTACAGGTCTCTTAGTGGCTGTGTAGGACATAATCAGACCCCTGGCGTACACTTTACAGGTCTCTTAGTGGTTGTGTATGACATAATCAGACCCCTGGTGTACACTTTACAGGTCTCTTAGTGGTTGTGTATGACATAATCAGACCCCTGGCGTACGCTTTACAGGTCTCTTAGTGGCTGTGACATAATCAGACCCCTGGTGTACGCTTTACAGGTCTCTTAGTGGCTGTGACATAATCAGACCCCTGGTGTACGCTTTACAGGTCTCTTAGTGGCTGTGACATAATCAGACCCCTGGCGTACGCTTTACAGGTCTCTTAGTGGCTGTGACATAATCAGACCCCTGGCGTACGCTTTACAGGTCTCTTAGTGGTTGTGTATGACATAATCAGACCCCTGGCGTACGCTTTACAGGTCTCTTAGTGGCTGTGTATGACATAATCAGACCCCTGGCGTACGCTTTACAGGTCTCTTAGTGGCTGTGTATGACATAATCAGACCCCTGGCGTACGCTTTACAGGCCTCTTAGTGGTTGTGTATGACATAATCAGACCCCTGGCGTACGCTTTACAGGTCTCTTAGTGGCTGTGTATGACATAATCAGACCCCTGGCGTACACTTTACAGGCCTCTTAGTGGCTGTGACATAATCAGACCCCTGGCGTACGCTTTACAGGTCTCTTAGTGGCTGTGTAGGACATAATCAGACCCCTGGTGTACGCTTTACAGGTCTCTTAGTGGCTGTGACATAATCAGAGCCCTGGTGTACACTTTACAGGTCTCTTAGTGGCTGTGACATAATCAGACCCCACGCTCTAAGGTCTCTTAGTGGCTGTGACATAATCAGACCCCTGGCGTACACTTTACAGGTCTCTTAGTGGCTGTGTATGACATAATCAGACCCCTGGCGTACGCTTTACAGGTCTCTTAGTGGCTGTGACATAATCAGACCCCTGGTGTACGCTTTACAGGTCTCTTAGTGGCTGTGTATGACATAATCAGACCCCTGGCGTACGCTTTACAGGTCTCTTAGTGGCTGTGACATAATCAGACCCCTGGTGTACGCTTTACAGGTCTCTTAATGGCTGTGTAGGACATAATCAGACCCCTGGCGTACACTTTACAGGTCTCTTAGTGGCTGTGTATGACATAATCAGACCCCTGGCGTACGCTTTACAGGTCTCTTAGTGGCTGTGACATAATCAGACCCCTGGCGTACGCTTTACAGGTCTCTTAGTGGTTGTGTATGACATAATCAGACCCCTGGCGTACGCTTTACAGGTCTCTTAGTAGCTGTGACATAATCAGACCCCTGGCGTACACTTTACAGGTCTCTTAGTGGTTGTGTATGACATAATCAGACCCCTGGCGTACGCTTTACAGGTCTCTTAGTGGCTGTGACATAATCAGACCCCTGGCGTACGCTTTACAGGTCTCTTAGTGGCTGTAACATAATCAGACCCCTGGCGTACGCTTTACAGGTCTCTTAGTGGCTGTGACATAATCAGACCCCTGGTGTACGCTTTACAGGTCTCTTAGTGGCTGTGACATAATCAGACCCCTGGCGTACGCTTTACAGGTCTCTTAGTGGCTGTGTATGACATAATCAGACCCCTGGCGTACACTTTACAGGTCTCTTAGTGGCTGTGTATGACATAATCAGACCCCTGGTGTACACTTTACAGGTCTCTTAGTGGCTGTGACATAATCAGACCCCTGGCGTACGCTTTACAGGTCTCTTAGTGGCTGTGACATAATCAGACCCCTGGCGTACGCTTTACAGGTCTCTTAGTGGCTGTGTATGACATAATCAGACCCCTGGCGTACGCTCTACAGGTCTCTTAGTGGCTGTGTATGACATAATCAGACCCCTGGCGTACGCTTTACAGGTCTCTTAGTGGCTGTGACATAATCAGACCCCTGGCGTACGCTTTACAGGTCTCTTAGTGGCTGTGACATAATCAGACCCCTGGCGTACGCTTTACAGGTCTCTTAGTGGCTGTGTATGACATAATCAGACCCCTGGCGTACGCTCTACAGGTCTCTTAGTGGCTGTGACATAATCAGACCCCTGGCGTACACTTTACAGGTCTCTTAGTGGTTGTGTATGACATAATCAGACCCCTGGCGTACACTTTACAGGTCTCTTAGTGGCTGTGTATGACATAATCAGACCCCTGGCGTACGCTTTACAGGTCTCTTAGTGGCTGTGACATAATCAGACCCCTGGCGTACGCTTTACAGGTCTCTTAGTGGCTGTGTATGACATAATCAGACCCCTGGTGTACGCTTTACAGGTCTCTTAGTGGCTGTGTATGACATAATCAGACCCCTGGCGTACGCTTTACAGGTCTCTTAGTGGCTGTGACATAATCAGACCCCTGGCGTACGCTTTACAGGTCTCTTAGTGGTTGTGTATGACATAATCAGACCCCTGGCGTACGCTTTACAGGTCTCTTAGTGGCTGTGACATAATCAGACCCCTGGCGTACGCTTTACAGGTCTCTTAGTGGCTGTGTATGACATAATCAGACCCCTGGCGTACGCTTTACAGGTCTCTTAGTGGCTGTGACATAATCAGACCCCTGGCGTACGCTTTACAGGTCTCTTAGTGGCTGTGTATGACATAATCAGACCCCTGGCGTACGCTTTACAGGTCTCTTAGTGGCTGTGTATGACATAATCAGACCCCTGGCGTACGCTTTACAGGTCTCTTAGTGGTTGTGTATGACATAATCAGACCCCTGGCGTACGCTTTACAGGTCTCTTAGTGGCTGTGACATAATCAGACCCCTGGCGTACGCTTTACAGGTCTCTTAGTGGCTGTGTATGACATAATCAGACCCCTGGCGTACGCTTTACAGGTCTCTTAGTGGCTGTGACATAATCAGACCCCTGGCGTACGCTTTACAGGTCTCTTAGTGGCTGTGTAAGACATAATCAGACCCCTGGCGTACACTTTACAGGTCTCTTAGTGGCTGTAACATAATCAGACCCCTGGCGTACGCTTTACAGGTCTCTTAGTGGCTGTGTATGACATAATCAGACCCCTGGCGTACGCTTTACAGGTCTCTTAGTGGCTGTGTATGACATAATCAGACCCCTGGCGTACGCTTTACAGGTCTCTTAGTGGCTGTGTATGACATAATCAGACCCCTGGCGTACGCTTTACAGGTCTCTTAGTGGCTGTGACATAATCAGACCCCTGGCGTACGCTTTACAGGTCTCTTAGTGGCTGTGACATAATCAGACCCCTGGCGTACGCTTTACAGGTCTCTTAGTGGCTGTGTATGACATAATCAGACCCCTGGTGTACACTTTACAGGTCTCTTAGTGGCTGTGTATGACATAATCAGACCCCTGGCGTACGCTTTACAGGTCTCTTAGTGGCTGTGACATAATCAGACCCCTGGCGTACACTTTACAGGTCTCTTAGTGGTTGTGTATGACATAATCAGACCCCTGGCGTACACTTTACAGGTCTCTTAGTGGCTGTGACATAATCAGACCCCTGGCGTACACTTTACAGGTCTCTTAGTGGCTGTGACATAATCAGACCCCTGGCGTACGCTTTACAGGTCTCTTAGTGGCTGTGACATAATCAGACCCCTGGCGTACACTTTACAGGTCTCTTAGTGGTTGTGTATGACATAATCAGACCCCTGGCGTACACTTTACAGGTCTCTTAGTGGCTGTGACATAATCAGACCCCTGGCGTACACTTTACAGGTCTCTTAGTGGCTGTAACATAATCAGACCCCTGGCGTACACTTTACAGGTCTCTTAGTGGTTGTGTATGACATAATCAGACCCCTGGCGTACACTTTACAGGTCTCTTAGTGGCTGTGACATAATCAGACCCCTGGCGTACGCTTTACAGGTCTCTTAGTGGCTGTGTGTGACATAATCAGACCCCTGGCGTACGCTTTACAGGTCTCTTAGTGGCTGTGTATGACATAATCAGACCCCTGGTGTACGCTTTACAGGTCTCTTAGTAGCTGTGTAAGACATAATCAGACCCCTGGCGTACACTTTACAGGTCTCTTAGTGGCTGTGACATAATCAGACCCCTGGCGTACGCTTTACAGGTCTCTTAGTGGCTGTGACATAATCAGACCCCTGGCGTACGCTTTACAGGTCTCTTAGTGGCTGTGTATGACATAATCAGACCCCTGGCGTACGCTTTACAGGTCTCTTAGTGGCTGTGTATGACATAATCAGACCCCTGGTGTACGCTTTACAGGTCTCTTAGTGGCTGTGTATGACATAATCAGACCCCTGGCATACGCTTTACAGGTCTCTTAGTGGCTGTGACATAATCAGACCCCTGGCGTACGCTTTACAGGTCTCTTAGTGGCTGTGTATGACATAATCAGACCCCTGGTGTATGCTTTACAGGTCTCTTAGTGGCTGTGACATAATCAGACCCCTGGCGTACGCTTTACAGGTCTCTTAGTGGCTGTAACATAATCAGACCCCTGGCGTACACTTTACAGGTCTCTTAGTGGCTGTGTATGACATAATCAGACCCCTGGCGTACGCTCTACAGGTCTCTTAGTGGCTGTGACATAATCAGACCCCTGGCGTACGCTTTACAGGTCTCTTAGTGGCTGTGACATAATCAGACCCCTGGTGTACGCTTTACAGGTCTCTTAGTGGCTGTGACATAATCAGACCCCTGGTGTACGCTTTACAGGTCTCTTAGTGGCTGTGTATGACATAATCAGACCCCTGGCGTACGCTTTACAGGTCTCTTAGTGGCTGTGACATAATCAGACCCCTGGTGTACGCTTTACAGGTCTCTTAGTGGCTGTGTATGACATAATCAGACCCCTGGCGTACGCTTTACAGGTCTCTTATTGGCTGTGTATGACATAATCAGACCCCTGGCGTACGCTTTACAGGTCTCTTAGTGGCTGTGACATAATCAGACCCCTGGTGTACGCTTTACAGGTCTCTTAGTGGCTGTGTATGACATAATCAGACCCCTGGCGTACGCTTTACAGGTCTCTTAGTGGCTGTGACATAATCAGACCCCTGGTGTACGCTTTACAGGTCTCTTAGTGGCTGTGTATGACATAATCAGACCCCTGGCGTACGCTTTACAGGTCTCTTATTGGCTGTGTATGACATAATCAGACCCCTGGTGTACACTTTACAGGTCTCTTAGTGGCTGTGTATGACATAATCAGACCCCTGGCGTACGCTTTACAGGTCTCTTATTGGCTGTGTATGACATAATCAGACCCCTGGTGTACGCTTTACAGGTCTCTTAGTGGCTGTGACATAATCAGACCCCTGGTGTACGCTTTACAGGTCTCTTAGTGGCTGTGTGTGACATAATCAGACCCCTGGCGTACGCTTTACAGGTCTCTTAGTGGCTGTGTGTGACATAATCAGACCCCTGGCGTACGCTTTACAGGTCTCTTAGTGGCTGTGACATAATCAGACCCCTGGTGTACGCTTTACAGGTCTCTTAGTGGCTGTGTATGACATAATCAGACCCCTGGCGTACGCTTTACAGGTCTCTTAGTGGCTGTGTATGACATAATCAGACCCCTGGCGTACGCTTTACAGGTCTCTTAGTGGCTGTGTATGACATAATCAGACCCCTGGCGTACGCTTTACAGGTCTCTTAGTGGCTGTGTATGACATAATCAGACCCCTGGTGTACGCTTTACAGGTCTCTTAGTGGCTGTGTATGACATAATCAGACCCCTGGTGTACGCTTTACAGGTCTCTTAGTGGCTGTGACATAATCAGACCCCTGGCGTACGCTTTACAGGTCTCTTAGTGGCTGTGTAGGACATAATCAGACCCCTGGCGTACGCTTTACAGGTCTCTTAGTGGCTGTGACATAATCAGACCCCTGGCGTACGCTTTACAGGTCTCTTAGTGGCTGTGTAGGACATAATCAGACCCCTGGCGTACGCTTTACAGGTCTCTTAGTGGCTGTGACATAATCAGACCCCTGGCGTACGCTTTACAGGTCTCTTAGTGGCTGTAACATAATCAGACCCCTGGTGTACGCTTTACAGGTCTCTTAGTGGCTGTGTATGACATAATCAGACCCCTGGCATACGCTTTACAGGTCTCTTAGTGGCTGTGTATGACATAATCAGACCCCTGGCATACGCTTTACAGGTCTCTTAGTGGCTGTGACATAATCAGACCCCTGGCGTACGCTTTACAGGTCTCTTAGTGGCTGTGTATGACATAATCAGACCCCTGGTGTACGCTTTACAGGTCTCTTAGTGGCTGTAACATAATCAGACCCCTGGTGTACACTTTACAGGTCTCTTAGTGGCTGTGTATGACATAATCAGACCCCTGGCGTACGCTTTACAGGTCTCTTATTGGCTGTGTATGACATAATCAGACCCCTGGTGTACACTTTACAGGTCTCTTAGTGGCTGTGTATGACATAATCAGACCCCTGGCGTACGCTTTACAGGTCTCTTATTGGCTGTGTATGACATAATCAGACCCCTGGTGTACGCTTTACAGGTCTCTTAGTGGCTGTGACATAATCAGACCCCTGGTGTACGCTTTACAGGTCTCTTAGTGGCTGTGTGTGACATAATCAGACCCCTGGCGTACGCTTTACAGGTCTCTTAGTGGCTGTGTGTGACATAATCAGACCCCTGGCGTACGCTTTACAGGTCTCTTAGTGGCTGTGACATAATCAGACCCCTGGTGTACGCTTTACAGGTCTCTTAGTGGCTGTGTATGACATAATCAGACCCCTGGCGTACGCTTTACAGGTCTCTTAGTGGCTGTGTATGACATAATCAGACCCCTGGCGTACGCTTTACAGGTCTCTTAGTGGCTGTGTATGACATAATCAGACCCCTGGCGTACGCTTTACAGGTCTCTTAGTGGCTGTGTATGACATAATCAGACCCCTGGTGTACGCTTTACAGGTCTCTTAGTGGCTGTGTATGACATAATCAGACCCCTGGTGTACGCTTTACAGGTCTCTTAGTGGCTGTGACATAATCAGACCCCTGGCGTACGCTTTACAGGTCTCTTAGTGGCTGTGTAGGACATAATCAGACCCCTGGCGTACGCTTTACAGGTCTCTTAGTGGCTGTGACATAATCAGACCCCTGGCGTACGCTTTACAGGTCTCTTAGTGGCTGTGTAGGACATAATCAGACCCCTGGCGTACGCTTTACAGGTCTCTTAGTGGCTGTGACATAATCAGACCCCTGGCGTACGCTTTACAGGTCTCTTAGTGGCTGTAACATAATCAGACCCCTGGTGTAGACAGGTCCTTAGTGGCTGTGTATGACATAATCAGACCCCTGGCATACGCTTTACAGGTCTCTTAGTGGCTGTGTATGACATAACATAATCAGACCCCATAATCATACGCTTTACAGGTCTCTTAGTGGCTGTGTATGACATAATCAGACCCCCTGGCATACGCTTTACAGGTCTCTTAGTGGCTGTGACATAATCAGACCCCTGGTGTACGCTTTACAGGTCTCTTAGTGGCTGTGTATGACATAATCAGACCCCTGGTGTACGCTTTACAGGTCTCTTAGTGGCTGTGTATGACATAATCAGACCCCTGGCGTACGCTTTACAGGTCTCTTAGTGGCTGTGTATGACATAATCAGACCCCTGGTGTACGCTTTACAGGTCTCTTAGTGGCTGTGTATGACATAATCAGACCCCTGGCGTACGCTTTACAGGTCTCTTAGTGGCTGTGACATAATGACACGCTTTAATCAGACATAATCAGACCCCTGGCATACGCTTTACAGGTCTCTTAGTGGCTGTGTATGACATAATCAGACCCCTGGTGTACGCTTTACAGGTCTCTTAGTGGCTGTGTATGACATAATCAGACCCCTGGTGTACGCTTTACAGGTCTCTTAGTGGCTGTGTATGACATAATCAGACCCCTGGCGTACGCTTTACAGGTCTCTTAGTGGCTGTGACATAATCAGACCCCTGGCGTACGCTTTACAGGTCTCTTAGTGGCTGTAACATAATCAGACCCCTGGCGTACGCTTTACAGGTCTCTTAGTGGCTGTGTATGACATAATCAGACCCCTGGCGTACGCTTTACAGGTCTCTTAGTGGCTGTGTGTGACATAATCAGACCCCTGGCGTACGCTTTACAGGTTTCCCAAAGGAGCGAGGGGTTATCTGTTGATTGAGAGTTAATAGAGAAAAATGCTTTAAACTCTGTAATAAAATATGATGTGAATGTATGGCCTTTAAGAATGATTGTATTCAACCTCCAACGTCTTGACCGATTGAATGCCCCGTTGAGTTTTATGTCCAGGATCACCTCCGCATGATCAGATATGACTATGCTTCCCATCCTCGCGGATAAAACAGACTGAAAAGACGTCCTGGGCATGAAAAAGTAATCTATTGTAGTCTGACATCCATGAGGTGCAGAGAAAAAAGTGAACTCTCTGTTGGAGGGATGAAAAGTTCTCCAGACATCCGCATACCCCAGATCATCACAAATAGCTTTAAGTGACTTAGCTTGAGGAGAGAGTGAAGCTATACTGCTGGGCAGCTGGGAAGTATCAATAAGTGGGTTCAACAAGCAGTTAAAATCTCCTCCAACCACTGCAGTGTCTGAGTTTAATTCTGAAAAGTCGAGAAATACCTTAGTGAGGAAATCAGGGGGGTGGGCAGGGGGGAAGTAAATATTCATTATGGAAATGTTCTGCCCTTGTAAAGTACCATTAATTACAACAAAGCGAACAAATTTATATTTCACACAATTCAAGACCTTAAGCGGTAAGTTCTTTTTCACCAGAATTGCTACACCTCTACTTCTGGATGTAAATGATGAGAAAAACACTTGACCAAACCCCCTTTGTTATAATTTCAGATGCTCCTTATCATCCAAATGAGTTTCTTGCAACAGGGCGATATCAATATTTTCTTTTTTCAAAAAAATACAGTACCTTCTTCCTTTTTATGGGGTTATGGCTCCCTCTAATGTTGCATGTACATACAAGCAGTCTGTTACCTGCCATTGCACTTTGACCAATCAATATCCAGCCTGGATCCTACTGTAAAGATGGGGTGGTACCTTTTTCCATGTGTTGAACTCTCTTCTATCTCACCGAGCACAAACAAACAAACGATATGAACCCTGAACTCGAATTATACTAAACCCAAAAATGAAACATGTGAAGATCCAAAAGGGGTTTTCCCACTAGCTAACGTGCAGGGGATTTCAACTTTCGAATGTAGACTCTTAAGTCCGCATTGCCACTCAATAGCCTCATCCTTTATATATATGAAAATTAAAATTAATAGAAGAAGATTGAGGCTCTTTCACCTAAAACCAAGCCTGGGCACCAATATAGATTCACACATATCTCAGCCTGAGCTATAGAGGCAGTTACTTTAGCAAGAAAAATAATAAAGATACGAATATTACTGAACCGGAGTACGTGAGAACTCACACCACTGTTTCATGATCAGATTCAAGTGGAACTAAAAAAGTTATCCAATGCTGCGGAGGTGCAGCTTAAAGTTATTTACCCGAGAGAGTCAATAAACGCAGCAGCCTCTTCAGGTGTGTAGAGTTGTCTAGGCGATCCGTTGACCATAATCTTCAATGTGGCCGGGTACAGCAGTGCGTAGTCCATCTTCATTCTCTTGAGTCGAGCCTTCGCCTCATCAAACGCTTTGCGTCTTCGTTCAACCTCAGTGGAATAATCATTGAAGAATGAGACCTTTGGACCTTTACATTGACTACCATCAGAGCCGATGTTTCTAGCCGCATCCATGACGCGCTGCTTGTCGGTGAAGTTGTGGAACTTTATAACCACTGGCCAGGGGCGCTGGTTGGGACAGGGTATCGGTGCTTGAGAGCAATGGGCTCTGTCCAGCTTCACACTTAGTGTCCATTTGTAGGAAGCCAGGGAGCCATTCCTTAAAATTGTTTACTGAACGTGTCCCTTCAGAATTATCCGGGAGTCCCACAACACGGATATTGCATCTGCATCCTTGATTATCCAAGTCAACAATGTGCTCCGCCATTTCGCGCACCTGTTTCTCAAGTGCTTTTATCTTAGTGTCCATAGATGTAGTTGAAGTTTCCACTGTAGCAATTTTCCCTTCCGCCTCATCAACACGTTCCACAACCCTCTGTAGTTCATTTGAATGGCCTGCTATTGCTTCCAAGACCGTTCTTATCTTAACATCGATCACTTTAGTAATGTTATCAGTCATCTTTTGAATCACCAGGTCCATTGTGCCTGAATCCGCAATGGTGTTAGCTTCACTAACGTTAGCTAGCTCCTCCTGCACATCTACAGGGATGGTGGTTTTGGTCGAGTTCTTAGTAGTTTTGTTGAGCATGTTGTCAAAGATTTTTGAGAAATACCCGTCAAGACTCATTGTAGGAGAACTTATTTAGCCAATTCTACCACTTTTTCAAGCTAGGAGATTAATGTAAAAATGTAAATTTACAAATGCCACGGGAGCTCGCTGAAACACAGTGTTCTCTCTACGGCGTCATTTTGTCCCCCCCTTCTATGATTTTCTATTTCTATGTTTTGGCTGGATATGGTTCTCAATCAGGGACAGCTGTCTATCGTTGTCTCTGATTGGGAACCATACTTAGGTACCCTTTTTCCCACCTGTGTTTGTGGGAAGTAAACTTTTTTTGATGACACTTAGCCTTCAGCTTCACGGTTTGTTTTGTATTGTTTATTATTTTGCCGGCGTCATTTTGAAAAAAATAGAAAATGTATGCTCACGACGCTGCATCTTGGTCCAGTTCTTTTGACGGCCGTGACAGTATCTACTACTATAGATACTACTGTAGCTACTACTATAACTACTACTACAATATAACTAATATTATAGCTACTATTATTGTAACTACTATAGATAATACTATACCTACTACTATAGATACAATTATAGATACTACTATAGATTATGCAATAGCTACTACTATAGCTACTACTATAGTTACTACTATATATACTACTATAGCAACTACTATAGCTACTATTATAGCTACTATTATAGCTACTACTATAGCTACCATTATACATACTATTATAGATACTACTATAGATACTACTATAGATACTACTATAGATGTTATTATGCATACTACTATAGCTGCTACTATATACACTACTATTGATACTACTATAGCTACTACTATAGCTAATACTATAGCTGCTATTATAGATACTATTATAGCTACAACTATAGATACTACTATAGATTCTACTATAGATACTACTATACCTGCTATTATAGATACTACTATATATACTACTATAGATACTACTATAGCTGTTATGTATACTACTATAGATACTACTATAGATACTATTGCTACTATTAGAGATACTATTATAGATACTACTATACCTGCTATTATATATACTACTATATATACTACTATAGCTACTAATATAGATACTACTATGGATACTACTATAGCTACTATTGCTACTATTATAGATACTACTATAGATACTATTATAGCTACTACTATAGCTACTATTATAGATACTACTATAGCTGTTATTATGTATACTACTATAGATACTACTATAGATACTACAATAGCTACTACTATAGATAATATTATAGCTACTACTATAGATACTATTATAGCTACTATTATAGCTACTATTGCTACTATTATAGATACTATTATAGATACTACTATAGATACTACTACAGCTGTTATTATATATGTATACTATTATACATACTACTATAGATACTCCTATAGCTGCTATTATATATACCACTATATATACCACTATAGATACTACTATAGATACTACTATAGCTGCTATTATAGCTGCTATTTCAGTATAGCTACTATTATAGCTATTAAGCCCACTAGTGACAATGGGAGCTCCATCATGTGACGTGTAATGTCACATGAACATTCCTTCATATATGAATGCCAAAGTGTGTAGATTTAGAGAGGGACATTTCCATCATGAGGATGTCATTAGGATTTTATGCAGTGGTCCATATGGTTGATTTTATCTCAGATGTTTGTGTATGTTTCTGTATGTAGTTTTGTTTCTGGTTTGTCTATGACATGTGTCTGAAACATTGTTCCCCCCCTGCTGCTGTCTTGGACCAGGTCTCTCTTGAAAAATAAATGTTATCACAATAACACTAACCTGGATAAACACAGGGTGTATAAAATCAAGCAAGCTTCCAATACCATTGTGTCTATACCATTGTGGCACATTATAACCAAACAATCGTGAAGACATATCACAAATACAAAGGGGTTTTATAATAAATGTGTCTTTACCTTGACAAATATGTAGTCGTCCTGGACTGAGAGAGAGTTGTGGTCAATCTTCCCCAGGAACTGAGCCGTTACGGTCTTGTCTGAGCAGTTCTGGATCAGACAGGTTACATACAGGTACCCTGGGGAGAGAGAATTAAGGATGCAGTTGTTAGAGCCCCACCCCCAGAATACACATTATTGTAGGGGACAATGTACAAATGTTTTTCAGAAATATATTTAATTGTGTAAATGTATTTATTGGTTTAATTTCATTTTGATAAGACATAAAAATCCAATGAATTGAAGGATATTTTTATGATGTAAAACCCTAAATGTACCACTTTAAGGTTGTTTCATTAGATTTGAGGTGGGGTGGGGTTACGCTGAACCGTACAGAATTTAACACACAGCATCTGCATCAGCAACAACTGTAGTGGCCAAGAGTCGTCAGGGAGATGACAAGCTAGCGATGTTGCCATGGGTGGGCCTTGGAAGGGCATAAGCCCACCCACTGGGGAGCCAGGCCCAGCCAATCAGTATGGGGTTTTCCCCACAAAAGTGTTTTATTACAGACATAAATATTCTCAGCACCCCAAGGAGGCTGACAAGGACAGCTGGAAAGTAAAACGAAAGTAAAAAATTAGGAAAATAATAGTTTTGGCCCTACAGACATCGATTACCACATAAAAGACCGCCATGGTTACCAACATGCATTATGTGGATAGTGTGAAAGACTGGTTGATGGTACGTGGAGATGTTTTAATAGAGTTAAACCAGGTTAACCTGTTTATGTGAGTCTGTGTCGGCCTGTTCATTGTGTTGCTTTATGTATCTGGATGTGTGACTAGACGACAGTGTGTCCATGTGTCTGCATTAGTAGCCTCGCCGCTCTCCACATCAATCTCCCTAACGACACACACAGACCCTGCCAGCCTCCCAGCAAGCCAGCCTCATCCATCAACCCTCCACCCCTACCTCCCATCTACCCCCTCATTACTCAACATCCCTGGGCATAGACCCTAGGCAAGTCCCAGGCTTGTGTGCTGGCCTAAGGCCTCTCTCTCGGGCTCAGGTAGATTGTGTGACCAGGCCACCAGGCCACCATCCGTACCCCCTGGTACCTGCCATCGTTTAACCTTGACAGGACCCAGGGTGACGGGGGCGCAGGGGGAACAGCTTGGCCTGGCATGCCTGGTCGCCCAGGCCCCTCTAGCCCATCCGTCTGGAAGTGGGAGCTGCCGTGCAATGGAGAGGTGTGGGGAGGGTGGGGGAGAGAAGGACCATGTGGCTCTGCCTAGCCCAGGGAAGAGGTATCCTGCCTGGGCAGCTGGGCCAGACAGACAGCCTCTCTGGTTCTCTGAAAAAAACACGGCCCAGGCTTGTTCCAGATGACAGGTTCCAGACTCTAAGCTGCATGTTCAGTTCCCCATCAGAAAGTATAGACACACCTATGGGATTTGGAAGTTGTTTCTCATTTTTTTGGGGGGAAGAAGATTTGTTTTAAGTGACTTCATATCAGGGGAGATGTGTTGTGTAACAAACAAGGCATTAACATGTTCTCTCCTTCATTTGTCCTTCCTCTCCTTCTTTGCCTGTTTTCCAGTGTCAGTCTGTTTTATTCTCCTGGTCTACTCTGTGGAATGATGGGTTGTCAAAGTGTACCGAGCGGGAAGACATGGCTCAGCATTTTAAAGCAAACACACATGCATTCTATCATAGGCATGCAGACACACACACACACACACACACGCACACTCCTTCTACACCCTCCACACTCCTATTACCCCCTTGGTGGGTAGTGCAGAGCTAACCTGGCTGGCTGCTGATATGACAATTCACTCTGACTGGGGACCTGGGCACTGAATTCCCCCTGACTCCCCTCTGACTCCCCCCTGACTCCCCCCTGATTCCCCCCTGACTCCACCCTGACTCCCCCCTGACTCCACCCTGACTCCCTCTGACTCCCCCCTGACTCCCCTCTGACTCCACCCTGACTCCACCCTGACTCCACCCTGACTCCACCCTGACTCCCCTCTGACTCCCCTCTGACTTCCCTCTGACTCCCCCCTGACTCCCCCTGACTCCCCCCTGACTCCACCCTGACTCCACCCTGACTCCACCCTGACTCCCCTCTGACTTCCCTCTGACTTCCCCCTGACTCCCCCCTGACTACACCCTGACTCCACCCTGACTCCCCTCTGACTCCCCCCTGATTCCACCATGACCTCACTAGAAGGTCAACCCATTACCCCCTTTATTACCGTAGTCTACACTGAGGTTTCAGAGGCAGATGAGGGACAGGCCAATAGGAGGAGAAGGAGAGGGATCGAGAGAGAACGGTTATTGGTGCCTGTTGGTAGTGGAACAGAGAGTAGACTTGTCTTGAATGGAGAGGAGGAAAATGAGAGATGGGTAGTTGAGGGTGGCAATGTGTGTTCAGGGGATACTAGAGGAAGTAGGTGTACTCACTTTGTAATAGTCTATAGTCAGTGAGGAAGTGGGTAAGGATAGAGTTCACAGAAAGTCCAGACATGCGTGCACACTGAAAGAACAGCACAGTACCTCCACTTGTGTCCTGCATCTCCATATGCACCAAGTCAGGGTCCACATCTACACCAGCCACAGACCTGAGACAGAGGAAGCTAGAATTCAAGTTGAAAGTTGGAACAAAAGAACTCATCTTCTTGTGCACTTCACCCGCCCTTCCTCCCTCTCTCTTCCTCCCTATTTCTCTCTTCCCCCCTCTTTCTCTCTCTTCCTCCCTCTCTCTTCCCCCCCTCTCTCTCTTTCCCCCTCTCTCTCACTCCTCATTCTTTCCCCACCTCTCTCTCTCTTCCCACCTCTCTCTCCCCCCCTCTCCCCCATCTCTCTTTCCCCGCCCCCCTCTCCCCACCTCTCTCTCTTCCCTCTTTCTCTCTCCCCCCTCTCTCTCTCCCCCATCTCTCTCCCCCTCTCTCTTTCCCCACTCTCTCTCCCCCCTCTCCTTCTCCCCTCTTTCTTTCCCCCTCTCTCTCTTTCCCTTTCTTTCTCTTTCCCCTCTCCCCCTCTTTCTTTCCCCCCTCTCTCTCTTTCCCTTTCTTTCTCTTTCCCCCTCCCCCTCTCTTTCCTTCCCCCTCTCTCCCTTTTCCCCTTCTTTCTCTTTCCCTCCCCCTCTCTCTTTCCCCCCTCTCTTTCCCCCCTCTCTCTTTCCCCCTCTCTCTCTTTCCCCTCTACCCCTCTCTCTCTTCCCCCTCTCCCGTCTTTCCCCTCTCTTCCCCTCTTCCCCCCTCTCTTTCCCCTCTCCTCTTTCCCCTCTCCCCCTCTCTCTCTTTCCCCCTCTCTCTCTTTCCCCCCTCTCTGTCTCTCCCGCCAATCTCCCTCTGCCCTTTGCCACTTTCTCTCTGATTAGAAGTCAGTAGTGAAGTCTGTGAAATCTCCTCAGCTCTTTAAAGATATATGTTAAATATATAAAACCTCCATTACGGTCTGTATAAAGAGCCTGTATGTGCAATTACTGTGGCAGGTTGTGGAAGAGAGGGAGAGAAGGAGGTAGGGAAAGAGGAAAGGAGGGAGGGAGAGAGAGAACACAACTCCTTTTTGTATTCTATCAAACGTCTGCCATAATATCAGTATTCTACTCACATAGTTTGGCATTCTCTGAGATGTTCTTTCCATCTGCTCATGGCCATCAACACCACACGAGCCACAAGTTCACGAAACCAGTTCACCTCAGTTCTATTTCCTGGGATAGCCACTAGCCAGTAACAACCTCTAAACCCAACTCTGAATAAGTAGAGAAACAGAGTTGTATAAAGCATCAGTGTCTGTGGCATACATCTTGTTGGACGGACCACCCCGTCAGATAGTAGCTGACTAGCTCTTTCAAGTGAACTTGATTTATCAGGATTGGCTTCCAGACCATTCTTCTCTTCCACAGGGAGAACAAGGCTATTACAGGCCTAACAATCAGCTATTGCTGGCCTATCGGAAGGCATGGATGCTTTGACAGGCTTTTTAAGGCCCAGGAGTTTTCCCTGTCAGTGCATGTGGTCAGAAAGCACTCTCAGCTCTAGTGTGTTCTAGTTAGAGAAAAATAAAATCTTGACCCTACGACTTGAGCAGGAACAACTAGGCCCTAGACATATAACTACTGTGTCTCTGTTAGCATTTTACGCCTCACTACATACTGGATATTATTGTATTGTTCAGAGAGTCACTGGCAAAAACAAATGGTGATGGTTTTATTAGTAGTCAGTGGTTGGGTTGACACATGTGCTCCGTGGATTATGTACAATGGCTTGCAAAAGTATACACCCCCCCCCTTGGAATTTTTCCAATTTTGTTGCCTTACAACCTGGAATTAAAATTGATTTTTGGGGGGTTTTGTATCATCTGATTTACACGACATGCCTAACACTTTGAAGAAGCAAAATATGTTTTTATTGTGAAACAAACAAGAAATAATACAAAAAAACAGAACTTTGTAGAGACACCTTTCACAGCAATTACAGCTGCAAGTCTCTTGGGGTTTGTCTCTATAAGCTTGGCACATCTCGCCACTGGGATTTTTGCACATTCTTCAAGGAAAAATGTCTCCAGCTCCTTCAAGTTGGATGGGTTCTGCTGGTGTACAGCCATCTTTAAGTCATACCACAGATTCTCAATTGGATTGAGTTCTGGGCTTTGACTAGGCCACTTAAATGTTTCCCCTTAAACCACTCAATTGTTGCTTTAGCAGTATGCTTAGGTGTCATTCTCCTGCTGGAAGGTGAACCTCCGTCCCAGTCCCAAATCTCTGGAAAACTGAAACAGGTTTCCCTCAAGAATTTCCCTGTATTTAGCTCCATCCACCATTCCATCAGTCCTTAAATTCTGACCAGTTTCCCAGTCCCTGCCGATGAAAAACATGATGCTGCCACCACCATGCTTCACTGTGGGGATGGTGTTCTCGGGATGATGAGAGGTGTTGGGTTTCCGCTAGACATTTTCTGTGATGCCCAAAAATATCCATTTTAGTCTCATCTGACCAGAGTACCTTCTTCCATATGTTTGGGGAGTCTCCCACATGCCTTTTGGCAAACACCAAATGTGTTTATATGTCCATTACATGAATTCCAAATAAAAATCTATTTAAATTACAGGTTGTAATGCAAAAATAAATATAGAAAAATGAATACTTTTGCAAGGCTGTATAGTACATCACAGTTGATCTCTTATTTTCTCCATCTACTGCCAATGTATACATCATAAATAAAACCCTTTGAGATGGGATCCATATGTTCAAATGCAAAGCATTGTGAAGTGTGAGGAAATGGCCTCTAAGGCCAGATCTAAAATCAGTTTGACATCTTAACTATTGGTGGTCAAAGGTCTGGATTTGTTTGTGTAATCTGATCTTAGAGCTGTTATCAGGCACAACTTTTGCTTGAGACAGAAAGCAGTTTAGGAATAGCCGATCTAGACCCATAGTGAGAAGTACATTTTTGGGGGCAAGTCAGTGAAGAACAAATTCTTATTTACAATGAGAGACAATACTGGGTCAACTGTGCACTGCCTTATGAGATTCCCAGTCATGGCCAGATGTGATTCAGTTTGGATTTGAACCAGGAACTGCAGTGATGCCTCTTGCACTGAGATGCAGTAGACCGCTGCCCCACTCAGGAGCCCTGAGTTACCTCGGGCTGGAGTGTTTTTAACGCTCTAGCTTGGGATGATTTGTACATTGGGTTTGGACAGATAAATCAAGGATGTCCCGGTTTCAACACAACTGGCTTCAAAACCACTGATCTGGAACCAGCTGATAACTCAGACCTGTCCAGGTATCAACACTACTGGCTTCATAACCACTGATCTGGAACCAGCTGATAACTCAAACCTGTCCAGGTCTCAACACTACTGGCTTCAAAACCACTGATCTGGAACCAGCTGATAACTCAAACCTGTCCAGGTCTCAACACTACTGGCTTCATAACCACTGATCTGGAACCAGCCATTGTGAAGACGATCATTTCTCTGAGAGAAGAAAACAGCAGGCAGTCTCGATATATGACTTTCTGCTCAGAACTGGAGGGAGGGAGGGAGGGAGGGAGGGAGGGAGAGAAAATGGATGCAGAAGGGGAGATCTAAAACTGACAGCTATATTTTATGTTGTAAAGGCAGAGTTACTGAACGGCAAATAAAGCACGTTAGATTATAAAGACAGATTTGACATCAGAATTTACCAGAATATTCTGCCCTTGGTTACTCGTTCCTGCATTAGAGTCCACTTCCGGCCCAAATCCATGGACACGTAGAGCTGTGAAATAAAAACATCCAACCTATCAAACAACAGTTGTTTACTCAGTAGAAATGTCATGAATTGATATGAAAAAAAAATCCAGATAAACAGGATTTGAATGGAGGTGAACTGGATGGTTGTCGTAGATTTTCATGTCCGTATTGGTGATTGTGTCATCCCTGTACGTCCCTCTGTGTGTGTAGCGAATGGGGAGGCTGTGTGTAGTAGAGCGAAAAGTCCAGTAAGTCAAGCAAGTGAATTTTACGGTTCACCGACACTAGGCCAACCTCTATTCATCTTAGTAGGCCATTCCATGTGTGTGTGTGTGTGTGTGTGTGTGTGTGTGTGTGTGTGTGTGTGTGTGTGTGTGTGTGTGTGTGTGTGTGTGTGTGTGTGTGTGTGTGTGTGTGTGTGTGTGTGTGTGTGTGTGTGGTTGTGCGTTTGTTGTGTGTGCATGTGCACCATTGATCGGCTTTATAATGAAAATGTATAGATTTTTCTCACAAGGTATCCCAGAAGACGTATGAAAAGAACAAAAATGATTTCACCCCTGAGCCTGTACACATTCCCTTACTGCCACACACACACGCACACACACACTCACATGCACATGCACACACACGCACACACACACACACACAGTGTATTGTAAGTGTACATGCACTTACAATACGCTTACAAAACACAGAATCTCTCACTGAATTTCAGAGAGCTCCATTTATTCATTTTGAGCAAACATAATAAAACTAGATGGCCAGAACCTCGTTAAATCAAACCTGACCATCACAACATTCTCAAAGAATAACCTTGATAGGAATCCCATGGAGTGATCTCAAAAAACGATCTTTCCCTATAAACATATTAATATGATTTTTTTTTTTTGCAGTGTTAAATGATTTTTGACTCTCCATCTGTAGCCTGGCCACATGGAGTAGATTAAAACCTAATTTAATTTCATGTTTAATTCATTGTTAATTATTAAAGTAGAGTTCCCTCCATATGCTGTTGCTACTGTGACTGAGTTATCGGAGAAGAGATCGAAGAGACAGAACATGCAGAGATGTCCCCACTGGTCTGAGGACACTTTTGCACTGTCCTCTTATAACGGCTATGGTTGGGATCCAGGGAAGGTAAAACTGATCCTAAATTCTCTTTACCCACCTACTCCCTCTTTTCAGCAATGTAAACTAGAATAATATGTAGTCATTGAACCAACTATGAATAAAAAAAGCCATTCTGTAAATAAAACAACAGTATGCTATTAAATGCTGTCTTTGTGGTGGAAGGCTATCTTATCCAGTTAATTCATTAAGCAGCCCGGTCACCAGTGGTACAAGTCAGTATTCGACGTCCATCGGGCGATGCCGTGGAAACTGGCCACTAGGGGCAACGTTGTGCACTGTTACCTACGTTTGGGTTTTTGCTCGGGCATTGTAGACTGGACTGGCGGATAGGCATCTGATTCCCAAAGGTTGCAAGTTCAAATCCAGCAAAAGAAAGTTGTTTTTGAGATGTTTGCTTTAAGACTGTCCCAAACCTTAACCCTTACCGTAACCATTTGGAGTTAATGCCTAACTTTAAGATTTCAGACTTACTGCGTAAACTTAACTCTAACATGACAAATTCTGAGTTAAAATGCCTAAACGTAACCTTAAACACTTTGAAATGTGACATGGATGAACGTCTAATTCTGACGTGAGACAGTGAGATCTAGTTGGAATCAAGCAACACAGTGAAAGGAAGGAAACTCCTGCTATGAGTTTTTCTTTGTTGTAGACCTGTTGTCATAAGATGCTGGTTGGTAGTAAGTGGCCGTATTTATTAGAAATAGCTTTTGTTCGACTGTTTTGCAGCTGAACGATGGTGATTTTGTTCAGGGCAATCTCCTCATAAAAAACGACAGACGTCGAAGTCTGGAACAATCGGACTGTGACGTGGTCTTTTGATGGTGACCCACCTTGCCCTCCTTGCAGTAAGCCAGCACCTTGTCCTCCTCCTTAGGATGGAAGAGGAGGGTCTCAGCAGTGAAGGAGAGGGGCTGGCGCTGGAAAGAGGAGCCCTCGTCTGTACTGATGAACAGCAACTGGTCCCGCTCGTGAATGGACGAACTCACCAGGATCACCTGAGGGGAGAGAGGTCAGAGGTCAGAAGGTAGATACGGATAAGGGATGTGTAATGTTGTAATATCTGAATGAGGAGGAGTGTAGTTGATGAGTTGAAATTATTTTATATATTACACACACACACACACACACACACACACACACACACACACACACACACACACACACACACACACACACACACACACACACACACACACACACACACACACACACACACACACACACACACACACACACACACACACACACACACACACACACACACACACACACACACACACACACACACACACACACACACACACACACACACACACACACACACACACACACAGTACTCCCAATCAGGGCCATTCTCAAGGCCACCAGAACACTTCATCACCGTGGTCTACCTCTTACTCAGTAGAGACACCATATTGATTATCTAATATTCCCTTTTATAGCTCATAAATGGAACAAATTGTAGTGGGGAACTCTGAGTTTACCATCTCACCAATCACCATTAAGTGTTGGACAGGATAACCATCAATAGGGCTGAGCTATGATCAACACCAACTTATTAGCCAATCGTATTGTTCAAAATTCTGTTATCTGCAACACTCAGTCATTAGCAAACCGTCCAAAGAGGAGAAAGATGGGGCAAACTGTATCTACTGAATGTGTAGCATGTCTCTCTCCTCCTCTCTCTTCCTCTCTCATCTCTCTCCTCCTCTCTCATCTATCTCCTCTCTCATCTCTCCTTCTCTCTCCTCTCATCTCTCTCATCTCTCTCCTCCTCTATCTCCTCCTCTCTCTTCCTCTCTCCTCCTCTCTCTTCCTCTCTCCTCCTCTCTCATCTATCTCCTCCTCTCTCATCTATCTCCTCCTCTCTCATCTCTCTCCTCCTCTCTCATCTCTCTCCTCCTCTCTCATCTCTCTCCTCCTCTCTCTTCCTCTCTCCTCCTCTCTCTTCCTCTCTCCTCCTCTCTCATCTCTCCTCCTCTCTCCTCCTCTCTCATCCTCTCGCTCCTTCTCTCCTCATCTCTCTTTTTCTTGTTCTCTCTCTCTATCTCCCTCTCTCTTCCTCTCTCTCTCCCTCTCTCCCTCTCGCTCCACATTGCTATTGCTATGCCCCTCATACCTTAAGTATTACTAAGGGCTCCCCACTCTGGGCTGTGTGGTTGTGTGTAAGCGTTTTGTGTGTGTGTATGTGTGTGTGTGTGTGTGTGTCTGTGTGTGTGTGTAAGGGTTGGATGAGCGAGCCGGGTCTAAGCTGGCTGCTATGAAGAGCCACGGTCAATTAACAACCCCGAGCCTGCCTGTTTGTTCTGCCTGCATACAGCTGCCATGCCGCCTGTGGAGAGATGGGGAGAAGAGGCACTGCGGAGGGATGGAGGGAGGGATGGAGGGAGGAATGGAAAGCATGAATACGGAGGACAAGTAATTAGGAGCTCAGGCTCTCTGGCAAGTCAGATTTTTGGTTTCAGGAGGATTGTGTGTGTGTGCTTGTTTTGTCCTAAAAAAAGCACATATTCGCCAGTCCACACAGGGAAGAAGGCTATTTTAAGCTTAGGGTTTAGGTTTAAGGTTAGGAGTTAAGGTTAGGGTTAGGGTTAGGAGTTTTGGGTTAGGGTTAGGGTTATGGTTAAGCGTTATTGGATTAGGGCGAGACATCAAATAACTTAGGCTAGCCCTGCCTGCCTTATATCCCATACCTTTCCTCATTGTAAAAATGCATTTGTTCTTAACTGTCTTGTCTAGTTAAATAAATAAAATAAAATAACCGACAGTACTGGTTTTGTAGTACTGTTGACAACCTATGAGTGGCGCTGTTGTCAAGCTGACAGAACAGCCAACCTATGAGTGGCGCTGTTGTCAAGCTGACAGAACAGCCAACCTATGAGTGGCGCTGTTGTCAAGCTGACAGAACAGCCGACCTATGAGTGGCGCTGTTGTCAAGCTGACAGAACAGCCAACCTATGAGTGGCGCTGTTGTCAAGCTGACAGAACAGCCAACCTATGAGTGGCGCTGTTGTCAAGCTGACAGAACAGCCAACCTATGAGTGACGCTGTTGTCAAGCTGACAGAACAGCCAACCTATGAGTGGCGCTGTTGTCAAGCTGACAGAACAGCCAACTTACTAGTGGCGCTGTTGTCAAGCTGACAGAACAGCCAACTTACTAGTGACGCTGTTGTCAAGCTGACAGAACAGCCAACTTACTAGTGACGCTGTTGTCAAGCTGACAGAACAGCCAACCTATGAGTGGCGCTGTTGTCAAGCCGACAGAACAGCCAATCTCTTGAAAAGCAGCCAAACAAGGGGAATCAAGGTTAAACCTCAAACTTGGTCCTTCTCCCTGACTTAACGTCATGACGAAAACTAAGCCATGAACTTTTAGAAAGCCAGTACAAGGAGAGAGAAACTACAGGAACGCTCCTGAGAGGTCAGATTCTCTTTTCATCACATCCACCTCTCAAAACGGTTTCCTCCGAGTAACAAAGTCACGCTCACTCAGTACAGTGCTCCTATTGGGTGTCGAAGATAAAAGCTGTCCCGAAAACGTCCGGTGTCTACACTCGAGACAGCATAGTGGGTGTATGATACACCGGGGGACGTACAGAAACCTGAATACAGTAAGGTGTGTAATTATGCCACTCCGTGTGTTTAGGCATCAGACAACCAGCACTCTCTTGTGGGAGATATTCCCAGCTTCTGATCATATTGGAGCCGTCAGTGGTTATTATCACATGTTTTTTAGGTGGTAGATCAGCTGTTAATATTGCAGATAGATTGTGGCTTCTATCAATTCAATTGTCTACATCCTTTCCAATCGCCCGTCAGTGATTGCGCTTAATCTGTCCCGTGGGTTTTGTGAAGCAAAACAACAACATTGAAAGTCCCATCACTTCCTCTAATCCCGGATGCTGATTGGTTAAAACAAGTTGTTCCTCAATGTCTATTATTTAGCCATACAATTTGTCATCAAACACATAAATCTGCTTAGCTGTCTTAAAATCCTATTACAGCAAGTGGTATCCATCTTTACTGATACATGTTGTGTATAATCGGATGGGGAAATGATGGTGGGACAGATCTGAGAACAGATCTGAGGACATAGTTGTTGCTGTACAACCTGGAGAGATGAAGAGATACCAATGCCATGGGCATATGTCACTGGGTAAACAAATACTATCACACGGTGGGGACACACAGAAACGTAAGGCACTGTGGCGCACACACACACACACACACACACACACACACACACACACACACACACACACACACACACACACACACACACACACACACACACACACACACACACACACACACACACACACACACACACACACACACACACACACACACACACACCTTTATCACAGAGGTAATCCATTGTCTATTCTGTAGAAACCAGCAATCAATGGAAGACTCTCTTTCAGCCAGCACAGAGAACCATATACCTACTGTCCCCGGTCAACCAATCACATAGTTGCAAACATGCAAAAATTCTCCACCTGAATGTAAACTGAAGCCAGCGCACCATTGTCATGTTGATCACTTTGGATAGAACACAGATCTCTAGTTGAGTTTTTTTTGTAAACGTCTTCGGACACTCCTGTCCATCTGAGGAGAAACACAGAACCCTGAGGAGAAACACAGAACCCTGAGGAGAAACACAGAACCCTGAGGAGAAACACAGAACCCTGAGGAGAAACACAGAACCCTGAGGTGAAACACAGAACCCTGAGGAGAAACACAGAACCCTGAGGAGAAACACAGAACCCTGAGGAGAAACACGGAACCCTGAGGAGAAACACGGAACCCTGAGGAGAAACACGGAACCCTGAGGAGAAACACGGAACCCTGAGGAGAAACACGGAACCCTGAGGAGAATCACAGAGCCCTGAGGAGAAACACAGAGCCCTGAGGAGAAACACAGAGCCCTGAGGAGAAACACAGAACCCTGAGGAGAAACACAGAACCCTGAGGAGAAACACAGAACCCTGAGGAGAAACACATAACCCTGAGGAGAAACACAGAACCTTGAGGAGAAACACAGAACCCTGAGGAGAAACACAGAACCCTGAGGAGAAACACAGAACCCTGAGGAGAATCACAGAACCCTGAGGAGAATCACAGAACCCTGAGGAGAAACACAGAACCCTGAGGAGAAACACAGAACCCTGAGGAGAAACACAGAACCCTGAGGAGAAACACAGAACCCTGAGGAGAAACACAGAACCCGTTGGTAACCCTTTGCCCTTTTCTGAATGTAGCTGCAGCACAATAACTTTCCACCCAATTACATATGCAAATTGGCAGTGTTGACTTTCAGTGAGAGCAGGATCTGTGCAACAGGGGAGTGGTGAGCCGCGTTATGCTCTGTATAAACCAGAGAGTCATGTTGTCAGGATTGCCTGGGAGATTAAGATGATATTGACGTAACGTTATTAAAATCTTCCCAGGACTAACTATGAGAAAGTACACAGCATTGTGAAAAAGTCTACAAATCAAAGTCATAAATTGAGAACTAAAGAAAAAAGGAAAGTGTCACACACACACACACACACACACACACACACACACACACACACACACACACACACACACACACACACACACACACACACACACACACACACACACACACACACACACACACACACACACACACACACACACACACACACACACACACACACACACACACACACACACACACACACACACACACACACACACACACACACACACACACACACACACACACACACACACACACACACACACACACACACACACACACACACACACACACACACACACACACACACACACACACACACACACACACACACACACACACACACACACACACACACACACACACACACACACACACACACACACACACACACACACGGTCACGCATAGGGTGGCAAAATTCCATGACCTTTCAATAAATTCCCTGGTTTTCCTGAAATCCTGGATATGAGCATTCCCCGAGTCAGGACAGAATAAAATGGTAATCCGGAATTTATTGAAAGGTCCTTGTATTTTTCAACCCTAGTCGTGCACCCACACCTATGTGTGCACACCATGCACCCACACACACACACCTCACCCCAGCACACACACCACACACACACTTCACCCCAGCACACACACCACAGTATGCTAGCCATCCAGGGAGAGGACTGGGTGATAGATGATATCCATTACACCAGGGAAAGGAGTGACAGCCCCGACAGAGAGTAGTGCACTGTGTCAGAGGTGTCAGGAAGGACCAACTACCCACAGCTACATCCCTTAATGCATTAACCATAGCCCCGTGCATTATGGATATTAGTTTCCAGAGGCAAGTGCATTTGTACTACACTAGTGGCGACTGGCAGGACACGACCCGGCTCTGCAGAGCTGCAGGAGTTATGACCCATTTTTGTTGGTTATGTTGTCATAGTTGTGCCTCTCTCTCTCTCTCTCTCTCTCTCATAGTACAGTGAGAGGCTAAGCTTCCCATTAGAACATGAAGGTGTTGTTCAATCACACTCTGGCATTTCTCTCTCCCTTTCTAGTTACCAGAGAAAGAGAGAGAGAGAGATAGAAAGGGCACGAGACAGAGGAAGAGAGAACGAGTCATGGAGGAGAATGAGAGAGAGTAAGGAGAGAGAGAGAGGGACCTCTGAGGAATGATTTCAGACTTAATAATCACAGTGAGTCACAGTATGAGAGTGTTCATCTGTGAGGATCTCTCCCTGCACCGCCTGGTGTGTGTGTGTGTGTGTGTGTGTGTGTGTGTGTCTGTCTGTCTGTCTCTCGCCCTGCACCGCCTGGTGTGTCTGTGTCTCCCTTCACCGCCTGGTGTGTCGGTGTCTCCCTGCACCGCCTGGTGTGTCTGTGTCTCCCTGCACCGCCTGATGTGTCTGTGTCTCCCTGCACCGCCTGATGTGTCTGTGTCTGCCTGGTGTGTCTGTCTGTCTGTCTGTCTGTCTCTCTCCCTGCACCACCTGGCGTGTATGTGTCTGTCTGTTTCTCTTCCTGCACCGCCTGGTGTGTATGTGTCTGTCTGTCTCTCTCCCTGCACCGCCTGGTGTGTGTCTGTCTGTCTCTCTCCCTGTGTGTGTGTAGTGTAGTGTCGTGTGTGTAGTCTGTCTGTCTGTCTGTCTGTCTGTCTGTCTGTCTGTCTGTCTGTCTGTCTGTCTGTGTTATGTTGTAATCACAGGGAGATTGAACTAGTTTGAAGTCAAAGTAAGACATCCATCCAGGTCCCAGAAAATGTAGTGTCTGTCTGTCCTTGTCTGTCTGTCTGTCTGTCTGTCTGTCTGTCTGTCTGTCTGTCTGTCTGTCTGTCTGTCTGTGTTATGTTGTAATCACAGGGAGATTGAACTAGTTTGAAGTCAAAGTAAGACATCCATCCAGGTCCCAGAAAATCTAGAATTGCCTTCAAAAAGGGCCACTAGGGGCAACGGTGAGCGCTGTTACCTTCAGGTTGGCTAGTGGCATGCCAGGGTAAAAGCTGTTACCTTCAAGTAGACTGGTGGCTTGCCAGGGTAAAAGCTGTTACCTTCAAGTAGACTGGAGCATGCCAGGGTAAAAGCTGTTACCTTCAAGTAGCCTGGAGCATGCCAGGGTAATGCCAGGGTAAAAGCTGTTACCTTCAAGTAGACTGGAGCATGCCAGGGTAAAAGCTGTTACCTTCAAGTAGACTGGAGCATGCCAGGGTAAAAGCTGTTACCTTCAAGTAGACTGGAGCATGCCAGGGTAAAAGCTGTTACCTTCAAGTAGACTGGAGCATGCCAGGGTAAAAGCTGTTACCTTCAAGTAGACTGGAGCATGCCAGGGTAAAAGCTGTTACCTTCAAGTAGCCTGGAGCATGCCAGGGTAAAAGCTGTTACCTTCAAGTAGCCTGGTGCATGCCAGGGTAAAAGCTGCAAGTAGACTGGAGCATGCCAGGGTAAAAGGAGCATGCCAGGGTAAAAGCTGTTACCTTCAAGTAGACTGGAGCATGCCAGGGTAAAAGGTAGACTGGAGCATGCCAGGGTAAAAGCTGTTACCTTCAAGTAGACTGGAGCATGCCAGGGTAAAAGCTGTTACCTTCAAGTAGCCTGGAGCATGCCAGGGTAAAAGCTGTTACCTTCAAGTAGACTGGAGCATGCCAGGGTAAAAGCTGTTACCTTCAAGTAGACTGGAGCATGCCAGGGTAAAAGCTGATCTCTGGTGCCGAGGGTTGAGTGCTCAATCCCAGTGCTAGACAATCGTTTTTGTTTTTCTCTTTTAAGTCTTGCCCTAACTTAAACCCTTAACCACTCTGATTTCATTCCTAAACTTAACCCTATTTTAAAATTATCCCAAACCTTAACCCTTAATTTAACAAGATGTGAAACCCCAGTCCGAAAAGAGTGTTTTTGGTTTCAGTTAGGTAACAGTGTCTCAACTTACAAGTCAAAAAAGAATGTTTTTGGAAAAACGTGGACACCTTGTTGTGATTACGTAGATCCAACTGGGTAATTTCTTCATAGACCACTAATTGACATCTCTTCAGCAGGTTCTCAACCATAAAACACTTAATACACTGAGAGTGCCTAAACTAACTTTCTGTAATAAGAATGCAAAATGTACAGTTGAAGACGGAAGTTTACATTTAAATACATTTAAACTCCGTTTTTCACAATTCCTGACATCCTAACTGTCTTAGGTCAGTTAGGATCACCACTTTATTTCAAAGAATGTGAAATGTCAGAATAATAGTAGAGAGAATGATGTATTTCACCGTTTATTTGTTTCATCACATTCCCAGTGGGTCAGAAGTTTACATACACTCAATTAGTATTTGGTAGCATTGCCTTTAAATTGATTAACTAGGGTCAAACATTTCGGGTAGCCTTCCACAAGCTTCCCACAATAAGTTGGGTGAATTTTGGCCCATTCCTCCTGACAGAGCTGGTGTAACTGAGTCATGTTTGTAGGCCTCCTTGCTCGCACACGCTTTTTCAGTTCTGCCCACAAATTTTCTATATGATTGAGGTCAGGGCTTTGTGATGGCCACTCCAATAACTTGACTTTGTTGTCCTTAAGCTATTTTGCCACCACTTTGGAAGTATGCTTGGGGTAATTGTTCATTTGGAAGATCCATTTGCGACCAAGCTTTAACTTCCTGGCTGATGTCTTGAGAGGTTGTTTCAATATATCCACATAATTTTCCCGCCTCATGTGCCATCTATTTTGTGAAGTGCACCAGTCCCTCCTGCAGCAAGGCACAACATGATGCTGCCACCCCTGTGCTTCACAGTTGGGATGGTGTTCTACGGCTTGCAAGCCTCCTCCTTTTTCCTCCAAACATAACAATGGTCATTATGGCCAAAC
Organism: Oncorhynchus masou masou; assembly: GCF_036934945.1. Classification (NCBI taxonomy): domain Eukaryota; kingdom Metazoa; phylum Chordata; class Actinopteri; order Salmoniformes; family Salmonidae; genus Oncorhynchus; species Oncorhynchus masou. The sequence continues at coordinate 55,219,673 of NC_088238.1, forward strand.
AGTTCTATTATGGCCAAACAGTTCTAAAGGACATTTCTCCAAAAAGTGTGATCTTTATCCTCATGTGCAGTTTCAAACTGTAGTCTGGCTTTTTTATGGTGGTTCACTGGATCACCCGCACAGTGGAGAACAGAGTTCACTGGATCAGCTGCACAGTGAAGAACAGAGTTCACTGGATCAGCTGCACAGTGGAGAACAGAGTTCAAAGGATCAGCTGCACAGTGAAGAACAGAGTTCACTGGATCAGCTGCACAGTGAAGAACAGAGTTCACTGGATCAGCTGCACAGTGAAGAACAGAGTTCACTGGATCAGCTGCACAGTGGAGAACAGAGTTCAAAGGATCAGCCACACTGTGTAAAGGAGAGGACAGGAAAAGCAGGAGAGGAGGCTGGGTTGAGAGAACAGTGCAGAGCAGGATTTTGCCCGCCCTCCTGCCTTCTCACCACAGAACCTGACACTTACACAGGCATTTTGTCCAGGTAAGGCCAACGAGCGTAATCAGCACCCACATAACCTGCCCCTGTCACAAGCACTTAGACTGAAGTCAGCTAGCCGACCAAGGGTGGAGGGGGTGGAGGGGAGAAAGGGGTGGAGAGGAGGTGGAAGTACTGAGAGAGAGAGAGTAGGACAGAGAGAGAGACAGAGAGAGAGAGCAAGAGAGAGAGTGATGGGGAGATAGAGAGCAAGAGGGAGAGCGAGGGGGAGAGCGAGGGGGAGAGAGGGAGATAGAGAGAGACAGAGAGAGAGAGAGAGGGAGATAGAGAGGGGGAGAGAGAGCAAGAGAGAGAGCAAGAGAGAGATAGAGGGGGAGATAGAGAGGGGGAGATAGAGAGGGGGAGATAGAGAGGGGGAGATAGAGAGGGGGAGATAGAGAGGGGGAGATAGAGAGGGGGAGATAGAGAGGGGGAGATAGAGAGGGGGAGATAGAGAGGGGGAGATAGAGAGGGGGAGATAGAGAGGGGGAGATAGAGAGGGGGAGATAGAGAGGGGGAGATAGAGAGGGGGAGATAGAGAGGGGGAGAGGGAGAGGGGGAGAGGGAGATAGAGAGAGTGAGTGAGAGAGAGGGAGATAGAGAGAGCGAGTGAGAGAGAGAGGGGGGGGGGTAGAGAGAGGGAGAAATTAGAGGGAGAGACTATGGCCTACATGGGTCTCCAGTCTGCTCCTGCCAACCACAATTAAAGGTGCAGGACTGATGAGGCCCTCTCATGCAACGTCCTGCCTGCCTTGCCCAGCCCGGCTCAGCCCGGCTCAGCCCACAAAATTCAATTACCACTTATCAACAGTGACAGAGAGCAGCGCTGGGATTCACATACTCATCTCCCCACACACTGAGACACATGGAGACACACCACAGAGACCCAGCATGTCTATAAGCACAGGGAGGAGCTACTGTCTTCAGATGCTGTGTGTGTATATTCAGGTGTGTATTCTGCTGAGTGTATGAATGTATGTTAGAGAGAGAGAGAGAGAGAGAGAGAGAGAGAGAGAGAGAGAGAGAGAGAGAGAGAGAGAGAGAGAGAGAGAGAGAGAGAGAGAGAGAGAGAGAGAGAGAGAGAGAGAGAGAGAGAGAGAGAGAGAGAGAGAGAGAGAGAGAGAGAGAGAGAGAGAGAGAGAGAGAGAGAGAGAGAGAGAGAGAGAGAGAGAGAGAGAGAGAGATTACTGAGCATGAACTGCGGACGATTTGTTCCCTCACATGTGGCTCAAAGGTCCATTCTCTAACGAGCTGTGGGATAAAAGTAATCATGCCCGTCTGATCCACCAGGGAGATTTATTCGCTCGGAACACACACTTACAAATATCATGAATCAGCATCATTTTTATGTATATATACAAAGAAATATCAATAGAAAACAGGTCAAACGTAACGAAGTGCAGCTAGTTTGCCATCTTTCCAGCTTCAGTTTGAAGTGATTGTGTTTGAGTTGTTGGCTAGATCTTCTGAACAACAATGGCCTGATGAGTGAGCACATTTTCTATGCCAGGTGAAATCGCGCCTCATTACCTCATTGTTATGGATGTATCCAAATAAATGGCACTAGAAAACAGCTTAAACAAATGCAAATGCAGCTACTTTGTTGTAATTCTGGCTGCCCTGTTTGACGTGACTGTAAGTTAGCCGTAGTTGGCTTGCCAGCGAAGGGATAAGAACATTGCCAGCCAGTATGGCAAAGGAACATTTAGAGCCAACAACTGTGTCGCGTCCATAGATACGGAACAAAGAGGCTTAACGACTGGATCGCGTCTCTAGCAACCAAAACGATAGAATGAACGACCAGCCGGCTTGGGTAGCAACACTAGATTTGTGTCGGGACTATATTTTGTGGAAGGATGAAAAAGTATGAATAAATTAATCCCAAAAACTTTTTAATTAAAATATGTAAATCATTATTTGAATATGTTGGTAACCTGCTGTATAAAAGTGATAATGCCTCGAAGGTGGTGTTCGGAGGATAACAACACACATGCCAACGATAGTGCCAATCAGATATCCTCCAAACACAAGCTTCTAGGGCATTATCACTTAAGTGGAAATGTCTAGGAGCAAAGTGGTAGGCCACACAAACTCACAGAACGGGGCCGCCGAGTGCTGAAGCGCGTAGCGAGTAAAAATAGTCTGTCCTCCGTCACTACCAAGTTCCAAAATGCCTCTGGAAGCAACATCAGCACAATAATGTTTCGTCTGGAGCTTCATAAAATGGGTTTCCTTGGCCAAGCAGCCGCACACAAGCCTAAAATCGCGATGCTGTTATGGGATTTTTTATGAATAATGACTAAATTATGTATACATTTAATGTAATACGATAACTAACCAAATACTACCCTGTCACTGTATGATTGTATGAATCTTATTAGAATCATAACACTAAATCTAATGCGTGTAGTTTTAGTCAAGAATTAGAACAAGGACTTTCTGTACCTTGTTAGAAACTAATGGAGCTATCATCAGACCGGCTGGAGGAGGGACATTTATGACGAAATGTGAGGTATATAGACCAATGTACTGGAAATGATAGGCAGATCTCTCTAAATAAATATTCCTGACAATTGTAGCTGGGCCTCCGTCTGATTCATTCCAACCAGTTTCCTACAAATTCTGGGTATCAGGCTGAGTAATCAATTCAATTGGGTTTATGAACACTGAGAACTTAATTATCTTAACAATTGGTCCTTCGAACCGGGAACCCAATACTTGTCCCTGCCATCCGAAGGTACCACGCTGAAATACCGTGCACGGGCGGGTCATTGGCCCGTAAATTAAAGACCTGTCCCCTGACACATTCCATAACAGGGTTCATAACAGGCCGGTATATACCTAAGATCGGCAGAGACGGTGACGGGATACAACCTACCTGGCTTTTCCCAGTCTACAAGAAAGGTCAGTAAATCTTTATTTACAATTTTTGAGGGAATGATTTAAGATATCTTTGATTTGATGTTCTCAAATGTTTAGAATGTATCAATAATAGAAGCTTTGTTATTCCAAACAGATTCACAAAGGGGTTCTACTTTATAGTTTAACCAGTTGGATTTAGGGGGAGCTATTTTAATTTTTGGATGAAAAATGTTCCCGTTTTAAACAAGATATTTTGTCACGAAAAGATGGTTGACTATGCATATAATTGACAGCTATGGAAGGAAGACACTCTGACGTTTCCAAAACTGCAAAGATATTGTCTGTGAGTGCCACAGAACTGATGTTACAGGCGAAACCTAGATAAAAATCCAACCAGGAAGTGCCGCATTTTTTGAAACCGCCTCATGCCAATGACTCCTTATATGGCTGTGAATGAACTACGAATGAGCTTACGTGTTCCACGTTTTCCCCAAGGTGTCTACAGCATTGTGACATATTTTTAGGCATTTCCCTTGAAGAATGGCTGTAAGGGACCATATATGGCATGTGGTCACATGGTGTCTCCCGCAGAAAAGCTTGCGTAAAATACTGAGGTAGCCATTTTTCCAATCGCTTCTTATGAGAAACCAACTGCCTCGACGGATATATTATTGAATATATTTGTTAAAAACACCTTGAGGATGGATCCTAAACAACGTTTGCCGTGTTTCTGTCGATATTATATAGCTAATTTTGAAAAAAGTTTGGAGTTATAGTTGTAGCATTTTTCATCAATTTCTCAGCCAAGAATGGTGAAGAAACAGGAGCTTTTTCGCCTACAAAAATAATATTTTTGGAAAAAGGAACATTTGCTATCTAACTGGGAGTCTCCTGAGTGAAAGCATCCAAAATTCTTCAAAGGTAAATTATTTAATTTGGTTGCTTTTCTTATTTTCGTGAAAATGTTGCCTGCTGCCAGGAGAGCCTAGCATAGCATTATGCCACAATAAACTTACACAAATGCTTGTCTAGCGTTGGCTGTAACGCATATTTTGAAAATCTGAGGTGACAGTGTTGTTAACAAAAGACTAAGCTTGTGTTTGAATATATTTATTTCATTTCATTTGCGATTTTCATGAATAGGAAAAGTTTCTAGGGGTATTATGTCCGTTGCGTTATGCTAATGCGTTTGAGGCTATGATTGCGCTTCCGGATACGGGTTTGCTCGTCGCAACTGGTTAACCAAAGTCGATAGGAAAGCAGGTCCGCGATGACCTGAGGTAAGGTGCGCTACCACACATAAAACTAAACTTAATAACAGAGGCCCGTTCGCCCAAGATTAAGAAGGGATACTAAATTAGTGTTGTTAGATAGGACGTTCATCTTGTACAAACAATAACTAACTGTCCAAAAAGGAGGAGAGGGAAGCCTAATATAGTGGAGTGAGATACGAGATATTAACTTTAAAAGTCCTATGACGCAACATGAAATAGGAGGTTAACTAGGGATTTACTACCACTGGGTAAAAGCTTATAGTTGTCCGGGTGAGACCAAATGTCCTATCGTCATTGAACTCTACAGATAAAGTTTCCAGAAAGGAGAAACACACATCAAATGTCATATACACAGACTGTGTAAATATACCCTAGACCAGAACTATAGATACACATTGGTTAAAGAGATATACATAGATTGTGAGCATTAAAGAGACACACACATAGTCAGGCAGAAGAGCAACTATAGTAGCTAGGTAACGGTAAACAGCACATACATAGATCATAGAAATATATACACATAGATAGTGATAAATACCATAGCTACTAGTGACGGCAAGGATTTATCAAACACGGGTAGTAAATCCTCAAAGGAGGTCCCGGGATTAACGGGAGATGAGAAATATATGGAGCAAAAGGATCAAATAAATGTCTATTTCGGTTTAAAGTGGTGAAAGAAGTATGAATTTGACGGACGTTTAAATAAAGAAAAACTGGAATCAATGATTAAACAAATAAATAGTGTTTGTGGGGACAAGGTAGAGAAGCGACAGACAGAAGGGCTCGACACCGCCCGTGTGTGATTAGCCGAAGCGAGGAAGAGATCAGGGGGAGAAAAGAAAAGGGAAATACCAGGGAAAGAAGATGTAGGTTGCCAGGAACAGAAAAACCTCAATTGTATCCCTCTCTGGCCGATCGGGCGTGGAGAGATAATCCTGTTGATGAAATAGTGGTGTTGAGGATACGGAAGCAGGTGCTACCCCCATATGTGGAGCCTGCTGGTGTAACGGCGTTCTTCGTTTGTCGCAAGAAAGTCGGACCGAAATGCAGCGTGTTGGTTACTCATGTCTTTAATGGAACAAATGACGATACATGAAATAACTTATAAATACAAAAAACAACAAACGGAACGTGAAACACCTATACAGCCTGTCTGGTGAACACTAACACAGAGACAGGAACAATCACCCACGAAATACAAAGTGAAACCCAGGCTACCTAAATACGGTTCCCAATGAGAGACAACGAGAATCACCTGACTCTGATTGAGAACCGCCTCAGGCAGCCAAACCTATGCAACACCCCTACTCAGCCACAATCCCAATAACTAAAAAACCCCACTAAGAAATACAACAAACATAAACCCATGTCACATCCTGGCCTGACCAACTAATTAACTAAAACACAAAATACTAAGACCAAGGCGTGACAGAACCCCCCCCTAAGGTGCGGACTCCCGGACGCACCTCAAAACCATAGGGAGGGTCCGGGTGGGCGTCTGTCCATGGTGGCGGTTCCGGCTCGGGACGTGGACCCCACTCCATAAATGTCATAGTTCCTCCCCTTCGCGTCCTGGGATGATCCACCCTCGCCGCCGACCATGGCCGAATAGTCCTCACCCAGAACCCCACTGAACTGAGGAGCAGCTCGTGACTGAGGGGCAGCTCGGGACTGAGGCAGCTCGGAACTGAGGGGAAGCTCGGGACTGAGGGGCAGCTCAGGACTGAGGGGCAGCTCGGGACTGAGGGGCAGCCCAGTACTGAGAGGAAGCCCAGTACTGAGAGGAAGCCCAGTATTGAGATGAAGCCCAGCCAGGCAGTTGAATCCGGCAGATCCTGGCTGACTGGCGGATCTGGAAGAGTCTGGTTGACTAGCAGATCTGGAAGAGTCTGGTTGACTGGCAGATCTGGAAGAGTCTGGCTGAATAGCAGATCTGGAAGAGTCTGGTTGACTGGCAGATCTGGAAGAGTCTGGCTGACTGGCAGATCTGGAAGAGTCTGGCTGACTGGCAGATCTGGACAGACTGGCGGCGCTGGGCAGACTGGCAACGCTGGGCAGACTGGCGACGCTGGGCAGACAGGCGGCGCTGGGCAGACTGGCGGCACTGGCGGCACTGGGCAGGCGGGAGACTCCGGCAGTGCAGTAGAGGAGAAAGGCTCTGGCTGCGCTAAACAGGCGGGAGGCTCCAGCAGCGCAGGAGAGGAGAAAAGCTCTGGCTGCGCTGAACAGGCGAGGCGCACTGAAGGCCTGGTGCGTGGTGCTGGAACTGGTGCTACAGGATTGAGGACACGCACAGGAAGCCTGGTGCGGGGAGCTGCTACCGGAGGACTGGTGTGTGGAGGTGGCTCTGGATAGACCGGACCGTGCAGGCGCACTGGAGCTCTTGAGCACCGAGCCTGCCCAAGCTTACCTGGCTCGATGCCCACTCTAGCCCGGCCAATACGAAGGGCTGGTATGTGCCGCACCGGGCTATGCACCCGCACTGGAAACACTGTGCGCTCCATAGCATAACACGGTGCCTGCCCGGTCTCTCTAGCCCAACGGTGAGCACAGGGAGTTTGCGCTGGTCTCCTACCTGGCATAGCCATACTCCCTTTAAACCCTCCCAATATTTTTTGGGGGCTGCTTTTCGGGCTTCCTTGCCAACCGTGTTCCCTCGTATCGTCGGCTCCTATCTCCGGCTGCCTCTGCTCTCCTTAGTGCCTCCACCTGTTCCCATGGGAGGCGATCTCTTCCAGGCTGTGCCCAGGGTCCTTTTCCGTCTAATATCTCCTCCCAAGCCCAGAAGTCCTTAGATCGCTGCTCCTCACAATTAACAGGAAAAGTAGGCTCAGGTCTGACTCCTGACTCTGCTACTCTCTCCCTGAGCTCTCCCCCAATAAATATTTGGGGGTGACTTTCGGGTTTCGCTCTGCGCCGCCTTGTCTTTCTTTTCGACTCCATTCGCTATAGCCCTCTTCGCACTGCTCCAGCGAATCCCAGGCGGGCTCCGGCCCTCTCTCTGGGTCGGCCGCCCACCTGTCTATTTCTTCCCACGTCGTATACTCCAAGCCTCTGCTGTCCAAAACGTCCTCCTTCGCTGCTCCAGCTGCCTGTTAACACGATGCTCGGTCCGTGTGTGGTGGGTGCTTCTGTAACGGCGTTCTTCGTTTGTCGCAAGAAAGTCGGACCGAAATGCAGCGTGTTGGTTACTCATGTCTTTAATGAAACAAATGCCGATACATGAAATAACTTATAAATACAAAAAACAACAAACGGAACGTGAAAAACCTATACAGCCTGTCTGGTGAACACTAACACAGAGACAGGAACAATCACCCACGAAATACAAAGTGAAACCCAGGCTACCTAAATACGGTTCCCAATCAGAGACAATGAGAATAACCTGACTCTGATTAAGAACTGCCTCAGGCAGCCAAACCTATGCAACACCCCTACTCAGCCACAATCCCAATAAAAACCCCACTAAGAAATACAATAAACATAAACCCATGTCACAAAACCAACTAATTAACTAAAACACAAAATACTAAGAACAGCTACAACAGGGAAAAACATAAACCCATGTCTGGTAAACATCCTGGTAAACCTGACCAACTAATTAGACAAACATAAAACACAAAATACGGGATAAGACCAAGGCGTGAAATCACAACAATAGAACTTTTGAAACTTGAAACTAGGGGGCACTATTTTTATTTTTGGAAAAATAACTTTTCAAAAGTTAACCGCCTATTTCTCAGGACCAGATGCTAGAATATGCGTATAATTGACAGTTTAGGATAGAAAACACTCTAAAGTTTCCAAAACTGTCAGAATATTGTCTGTGAGTATAACAGAACTGATATTGCAGGTGAAACCCTGAGAAGAATCTAACCAGGAAGTGGCTTCTATTTTGAAAACTCACTGACACTGTCGAACAATCACAGAGTTAGGAGCAGAACCGAAACCAACAAGGTTCGGGGGTTAACTCTCTAACAAAGATTCCCTAAACCCGACCTTTCCTCCCTGTGTGCGTTCATAGAAGTGAAAGTGTGGGATGACCTCTGGCTCATGATATGTTCTCTGGGCGGCATTGGGGCTTTGCAGGAGTGCTGATTGGTCTGAGCTGTCTTATTGTGGGAGCAATATTCCCAAATACACCATGACCCATCCGAGAATGTAGAAGGTGGTAACTTGACCCACAGTTAGACGATGAGGATTTTGTATTAACCAAGCATAAGAGATCACTTGATCTGGATAAACAGGGAGTGTAGTGAAGGTAAAGGTTTCGGTTGACACCCTAGTGCCATTCCGGGTAGAAGAGGTTAGGGCAGGTGATAGCTCTATCGTCAGCCAGAATACAAGCAGAGCCCCTGACAAAGCAGATACTGATCGTGGAGTCGTCCAGAGCCAAGGGCCGGTGCGGATAGTGCAGACGAAAGATCTTAAGGAAGTGATTGAGGTGGAAATGGGTTATGGGGATTCTAACCTATGGTTAGAATGGATTCAGTATGCAGCCAGATCAGTAGCGAAAGAAGAATGTTATGCCTGCGCCACAGCAAAACCTCAGGTGACAACCATTCCCTTTCCATTTGGTGGAATTGATTCACCCAGGGGAATGGCCTGTATGGTAAAGCTGTTCATGGAGGCAGGGAAGCTAGACAGTGACAGTTGTATTGATCTGCATTATCTGTATCCC
>NC_088238.1:55233963-55251463 GCF_036934945.1 Oncorhynchus masou masou
CAATGTAAACACATGTTTCAAATGCCAATAAAGCCCCTTGAATTGAATTGAATTGAGAGAGAGAGAGAGAGAGAGAACCTGAGACAGAGCTGCATTTCCTGACAAAATGTTAAAAAAAATATAAAACAATTAGAGTGTCATTTCCCCAAATTTGAAACCCTTATTCAAGGTTTCAAAGACCTCTCTGATGAGAATAGGCTACCCGTCCTCTCGGGCAGAGAGCTGTGGGCTGGCAGCGCACTACATTGCTGCCTGCCATAAGATGAGGGACAGTGTCTGACAGACCAATCAACCTGCACATGTCCTCTACTGTATACTTATTGTTATTGTACATTGTATGGTTATTTTGATCCTTGGTTATTGTTGTTACTGTTGTCCCGTTGACAATTTTGATTCTTATTATTTCATATTGTTTCATTATTTCATATTGTTTCATTATTTCATATTATAAATATCCAAAATAAGCTTTGGCAATATGTACATTGTTACATCATGCCAATAAAGCACATTGAATTGAATTGAGACAGAGAGAGAGAGAGAGAGAGGGAGAGAGAGAGAGAGAGAGAGACAGAGAGAGAGAGAGAGAGAGAAAGAGACAGAGAGAGACCGAGAGAGAGGAGAGAGAGAGAGAGAGAGAGAGAGAGAGAGAGAGAGAGAGAGAGAGAGAGAGAGAGAGAGAGAGAGAGAGAGAGAGAGAGACAGAGAGAGAGAGAGAGTGAGAGAGAGAGAGAAAGAGAGAGAGAGAAGAGAGAGAGAGAGAGAGAGAGAGAGAGAGAGAGAGAGAGAGAGAGACAGAGAGAGAGAGAGAGAGAGAGAGAGAGAGAGAGAGAGTGAAATGAAAAAATAAATAACAGGAGAAATAGAGAAAATGAGAGAGTTGATATTATAGAGAGAATGGAAAAAGTGTGAAATGGATAGAAAGAGAGTGACCGAAATAGAGTGAAAGTGAGAAAGAAAGAAAGAAAGAGGTTGTCACGCATGACGGAGGAGTTAATTGATAGTGGGGGCAGATGGAGAAGAAATTACAGTGTTTCATGGAAAGAGACGACATTGAGGAGACAGAGGTTGTTTCTGAACCCTATAGGCCGTGTGATGGGAGAGTGTTTCTAGACCCTATAGGTCCAGTGATGGGAGAGTGTTTCTAGACCCTATAGGTCCAGTGATGGGAGAGTGTTTCTAGACCCTATAGGTCCAGTGATGGGAGGTTGTTTCTAGACCCTATAGGTCCAGTGATGGGAGATTGTTTCTAGACCCTATAGGTCCAGTGATGGGAGGTTGTTTCTAGACCCTATAGGTCCAGTGATGGGAGATTGTTTCTAGATTGGAGGTTGTTTTCTAGGTCCCTAGATAGGTCCAGTGATTGGAGGTTGTTTCTAGACCCTATAGGTCCAGTGATAGGCCTAGACCCTATAGGCCGTGTGATGGGAGATTGTTTCTAGAGGTTGTTTCTAGACCCTATAGGCCGTGTGATGGGAGGTTGTTTCTAGACCCTATAGGCCGTGTGATGGGAGGTTGTTTCTAGACACTATAGGTCCAGTGATGGGAGGTTGTTTCTAGACCCTATAGGTTCAGTGATTGGAGGTTGTTTCTAGACCCTGGACAGGACTGTTCTGTACTGTACTGTACTGCACTGCAATGTTCTGTACTGCACTGCACTGCACTGCACTGTACTGAGCTGCACGGTACTGTACTACACTGCACTGTACTGCACTGTACTGAGCTGCACTGTACTGTACTGAGCTGCACTGCACTGTTCTGCACTGCACTGTACTGCACTGTAAGGTACTGCCCCGTACTGCACTGTAATGTACTACGCTGTGCTGTACTGAGCTGCACTGTACTGTACTGCAATTCACTGCACTGTACTGTACTGTACTGAGCTGCACTGTACTGCACTGTACGTTGCTGCACTGTACTGAGCTGCACTGTACTGTACTGTATTTTACTGAGCTGTACTGCAATGCACTGTACTGGACTGTACGGTAATGCACTGTGCTGCACTGTGCTGCACTGTTATGTACCGCACTGTACTGTACTGTACTGCACTGTACTGTACTGTCCTGTACTTGACTGTACTTTACTGAGTGTACTGCACTGCTCTGTACTGTACTGCACTGGTCTGTACTGCACTGTACTGACTTGTACTGGACTGTACTGTACTGCACTGTTCTGTACTGCACTGTACTGTACTGCACTGTACTGCTCTGTACTGCACTGTACTGTACTGTCCTGTACTTGACTGTACTTTACTGAGTGTACTGCACTGCTCTGTACTGTACTGCACTGTACTGACTTGTACTGGACTGTACTGCTCTGCTCTGCACGGTACTGTATTTTATTTTACTGAGCTGCACTGCTCTGTACTGGACTATACTGTTCTGCACTGTACTATACTGCACTGTTCTGTTCTGTTCTGTACTGTACTGTTCTGGACTGCACTGCTCTGCCTTGTACTATACTGTACTGTCCTGTACTGTAGTGGATTGTATTCTACTGCACTATTCTGTACTGGACTGTACTGTACTACACTGTTCTGTACTGGACTGTACTGTACTACACTGTTCTGTACTGGACTGTACTGTACTACACTGTTCTGTACTGGACTGGACTGGACTGGACTGGACTGGACTGTACTGTACTGTACTGTACTGTACTGTACTGTACTGTACTGTACTGCTCTGCTCTGTACTGTACTAGACTCTACTAGACTGTACTAGACTGTATTGGACTGTACTGCACTGCACTGTTTGTGTGAAACACTCAAGATGTTTTAGAATATAGTGTGAGTGACCTCTATGAGTTAAGCAACATAGTCCGAAACGGGAGGATATCTCAATGTCCTACATTATCAGAGATACAGCACTCAGCAACGGTCATCGTTCACCATAAAAAACTCTGATGGCATCTTTTGCCTTCATATAAGGCCTTGCTGTCACTGACCCAAAAAGAGCACCAGATCTGTGGAACAACTCTCACACTCTCTCTCCATCCCAACTCTCACACTCTCTCTCCATCACACTCTCTCTCCATCCTGAAGACTTACATCACAATAGTCCCTGCCAGGAAAAACACGTTTTATAATAAGCAGCTCCATTCCACAGCCGTAGTGTCCGACCAGACCATTGTCTCCTCCAACATGGGGAACATCTGTAGTCTGTAGAATCAGACTGCAGACAAAACATCTCCAAGCAGCCAGCACACAGCTGCTGCTCTGACATGAGGAAAGGAACACAAAGAGACGGATGAGGGACAGGGAATCAATGACGTGGCCCTGAGTGAGAGTGTGTATGGTCAGACTGGGGCATCTAGTAAGAAGTGCGAGTGGAAAAAGAGAGAAAGAGGGGAGGAGAAAGAGAGAGAGAGAGGGGAGGAGAAAGAGAGGAGAAAGAGAGATAGAAGGGGGAGGAGAGAGAGAAGGGGAGGAGAGAGAGGAGAAACAGAGAGAGGGGGAGGAGAGAGAGAGGAGAAAAAGAGAGAGGGGGGAAGGAGAAAGCGAGAGAGAGGGGAGAAGAAAGAAAGAAAGAGAGAGAGGGGGAGAGCGAGAGGGGGAAGGAGAAAGAGAGAGAGAGAGGGAGAGGAGAAAGCGAGAGGGGGGAGGAGAGAGAGAGAGAGGAGGAAGAGAGAGGGAGAGAAGAGGAAAGGAGAATGAGAGAGAGGGGGAGGAGAGAGAGAGGAGAAAGAGAGAGAGGGAGGTATTAAACTGTCCCTGGTGCCTCCTTGAAGACAACATTCTCAGACAGATTCCACATTAAAAGAGGCCTTGTCCGTTTTGTCAGTTAATTATGGTAACAACTTTTATTTTCTCTCTTTTATTTGATGCCTTGGCACTTTACCTCAGCCCTTTGTCCCCGCTTCACTTTTAAATTGAATCTTACCAAAGAAAATAGAAACTTTGTGGAAGGCCAAGAGGCCGACAGCGTTAATAAAATAGGTTCTATGAGCAGCGTACAGGTTTCTCTACTCCTTGAAGTTATCATATTTTTCCCACGCACCTGCAACCACATAACTCAGATGTGCGAGTGCTTTGTTGTTTTTCACAATAAATTTCACCACTTCGGCCGATTTACAGCAGATTTCACTCAGTCGACTACCTTCACTTACAATTATAACAGACAGAAGGGTAATGGGACAACCAGGACACTGGTGTAGCTGTAGAGGCAGAAACAGAAAGCACTAATATCCATAGTAACGAAGGAGAGGAAACAAGGAAAGGATAATGGCATACAAAGCCAAGATCAACCAATCATTCCTCTACACTATGGTACCAGCCAACCACTGGCTGACGACAGTAACCAATCGATGCTAACCAAATTGACAATACCCACCCACTTGACGAAGGAGCTATCCATTGGTTGGTTCAAATGGTAACAACCATCCACCCACCAGAATAGTGGAATCTGAACTACCATGAACTGGTTTGATGAGTTCAGTCTGTCCTAACTGCTGTTGTTGGCACACACAAAAAGACATGTTAATATTCATCGTTTGGAACACTTTGCCTGACATTTTAGTATGCTGAATTGAGTACCTTATGAAGTGTAGGCGAGGAGTAGGCTCTGGGGGTTTACCTAGCATAAACCCAGCTAATACAACCTAATCCTGAAACATTGCCTCTGATGTTTCCACCAAATCCTTTGAAATGGACAGACATGCACAAGTAAACACAAAGAGATCATGCAAAGCACACACACACACACACACACACACACACACACACACACACACACACACACACACACACACACACACACACACACACACACACACACACACACACACACACACACACACACACACACACACACACACACACACACACACACACACCCCATCCCCCCATCCCCAACACACACAAACACCAATATTTCCAACTGAGTGCACTTGCAATGTCATCATCCCTTACTGACATGAATTGTTTGGGAGCAACAGACAGACAGACCCTTATCCAGATAGATGGAGAGATGGAGAGGGGACACTAGCTTGTTAAAGGTGTATGCCTGACTAAACAATAGCTATTATTTGAGGGACATGTTGTTATTGCGAGACAAAAATGATTTACAGACAAATACAGCCATCATTTGTCCAGTTACGTCAATTTGTTATTTTGGGTCATGTTAAGCAGGCTAAGTTTCTCTGGTTTCAGATGGACACAGAGAAAGGGATAGGGATAATGAAGGAGAGTGGAGGGAGGGAGGGAGGGAGGGAGGGAGAGAGGGGGGAGGGAGGGGAGGGAGGGAGGGAGGGAGGGGAGGGAGGGAGAGAGAGGGGAGAGAGAGAGAGAGGAGGGAGGGAGAGAGAGGAGGGAGGGAGAGAGAGAGAGGGAGAGAGGGAGAGAGGGAGAGAGGGAGAGAGAGAGAGGAGGAGAGAGAGAGAGGGAGGGGAGGGAGGGAGGGAGGGAGGGAGGGAGGGAGGGAGGGAGGGAGGGAGGGAGGGAGGGGGGGAGGGAGGGAGGGAGGGAGGGAGGGAGGGAGGGAGGGAGGGAGTAAATGAAAACCTGACCCTTCTATTTCCTGTTTGTGCGGCTTGTCTGTGCTCCTAGAAAATAATAAGTAATGTTTATTTTGTCTTGTTTTTATTGACCCTTCATCTTTGAGCCTATTTCAAATCAGATGTTATTGGTCACATACACAAATTTAGCGAATGTTATTGTGGGTGTAGCGATATGATTATGTTCCTAGCGCCAACAGTGGAGTAGTATCTAACAATATACAACAATACACACAAATCTCAAAGTAAAATAGAATGTAATTAAGGAATATATAAATATTTGGACGACTTCTACCCCCACAGAAAAAAATCATGAGAAATCAGGAAGTGAAAGCATGTTGGCCCAGCAGACGGCATCACAGAGGACGGACCAGCCCCTGCTATGAGTAAAAGGCAATTCTCTGCGTGACACAAGGGGATTCTCCACAGAAATCCTAACTGTTTTCTAATCAACAATTCCTGGTGTAACGAAGTTGAACACATGTCAAGCTCAAATTCTACCGACGTGGAGTTTCTGATGCCAAACTGCCGACCTCACTACATGCCGAGCGAATTAACATTATCACAGCTTTTTTACATACTGCGACAAGCAAACATCAAGGCGGCACTCAGTTAACTGTACAATAACATTTAGCCAGCAAGAATCCTTTCAACTGGAAGCAGATTTGATTGTGGGAGTTATTTAATAAAGCAAAGTATTTCAAAGTATCATCAACATGTATCCGGCCCCACAAGAGAAAACAACGTGCTGGACCCTGTGTACACAAACATCTGTGACGCTTGCAAAGCCATCCCCCGCCTCCACTTCGGCCAATCAGACTCAATACTGCAGGACTGTTTTGAGAATACTGATCGGAATGTGTTCAAAGATTCATCCGCGCAGGACTCATCCATCAACACTAAGGGCTGAGTGTTTAACACTGAGTGTATGATTTTTTAAAAACATTTAGAACAGTCTCAATTCATCAGGATATGGACTCTACAAGAGAGTGTCAAAAGAGTTCCACAGGGATGCTGGCTTCACTAGGAAATGTGTTGATGATGTAGTACCCACAATAACAATCCGGACATACCCCAAACAAAAACCCTGGATGAAAGGAGATATCCATAGCATGCTGACGGCCCGTACTGCAGCACTCAATGTCAGCAGAGTGAACCACGACGACTATATCTCGTGAACCATTTATATATCTCATAGGTACATACTGTATTCTATCCTATTCTAATGTATCTAAGTCTATGCCGCTCTGACATTGCTCACCCAAAATGTACAGTATATATTCTTAATTCCATTCCTTTACTTTAGATTTGTGTGTATTGTTGTGAAATTGTGTAATGAATCTCTTCGTCGTCTGAGGAGGAGTAGGAAGGATCGGACCAATATGCAGCGTGGTAAGTGTCCATGTTAATTAATTAGACTGAACACACAAAACAAAATAACAAAGTGAATGGAAGAAACTAAGTAAGATGGCATACACTAAACAGAAAACAACAACCCACAAATCATAGTGGGAACACAGGCTACCTAAGTATGGTTCTCAATCAGAGACAACGATTGACAGCTGCCTCTGATTGGGAACCATACCAGGCTAAAAGCAGAAATATAAAACATAGAACTAAAACATCAAATGCCCACCCCAACTCACGCCCTGACCACACTAAAACAGAGACATAAAAAAGGAACTAAGGTCAGGACGTGACAAATTGTTAGATATTACTGTTAGGTATTACTGCACTGTTAGAGCTAGAAACACAAGCATTTCGCTACACCTGCAATAAAATCTGCTAAATATGTGTATGTGACAAATACAACTTGATTTGATATGTACAAGGCAAGCAGGTAGAAGCATTAGGCTCCCAGATGAGCTTAACACATTCTAGGCTCACTTCGAGGCAGACAATACTGAGCCATCCAGGAAGGCACTTGCTGCTCCGGATGACAAGGTGCTTTCGTTCTCCTAGGCTGATGTGAGGAAAACTCTCAAAAGAGTTGAATATTCACAAAGCCTCCGGTCCAGATGGCATCCCTGGCCGCGTCCTCAGAGTGTGCGCCCGACTAGCTGGCGGCCATCTTCTCGTACATCTTCAACTTGTCCTTGACCCAGACTGTAGTCCTCACTTGCTTCAAGGAGATCACCATCATCCCACTGCCAAAGAAAACCAAGGTGACCTGCCCAGATGACTATCGCCCTGTCACACTCACCGTGTCGTCATTAAGTGCTTCAAGAGGCTGGTTATGACCCACATCAAGGCCAGCATGCCATGCACACGGGACCCACTTCAATTTGCCTACCATTCGAACAGATCCACAGAAGGTGCAATTTCCATCAATATTCACATGGCCATAACACATCTGAACATGATGAGCACCTACTGTGAGAATGCTGTTCATTGACTATAGTTCAGCATTCAACACTATTGTCCCTTCCAAGCTTGTCACCAAGCTCAGACTCCTGGGTCTGGACAATACGTTCTGCAACTGGATCCTGGACTTCCTGATAGGCAGACCACGGCTTCAACTCCATCATAAAGTTTGCTAACGACACCTGATAACCAACAAGAACGAGTCAGCCTATAGGGAGGAGGTAAGTGTGGTGTCAGGACAACAACCTCCACCCTCAATGTCAGCAAAACAAATGAGCTGATTGCTGACTTCAAGAAGCAGAGGAGGGAACACGTCCCGATCCACATCACAGAGGACTTTACATGGACCGACAACACCACCACTCTTGTCCAGAGGGTGCAACAGCGCTCCTCTACTTCCTAAGGTGGCAGAAGAAATCCATTATGCCACCCCGTGTTCTCTCCAAATACTAACGCTGCACCATCAAGAGAGTCCTGACCAATTGTGACTGAAAAGCCTTCCAGCGGGTGGTGAAGATGACCCAGTACATCACTGGGGCCATGTTCCCACTCATTCAGGCACCGTTTCAAGATTCTACTTGAAACGGTGCCTGAGGAAGTCCCAAAGCATCATCAATAACCCACACATCCCAGCCACGAGCTGTTTAGTCCCTTACCGTCGGGCAGATGTCATCATAGCATGAGCATCTTTCATTGTTTGTATATGTAGGTTTTGTATGGGGTTTTATATGGGGCTTCGTTGAATGCAGATGCTATTTTTTGGTGTAAGCCTCTCTGGGTCAATAGGGTCCCGTGGTCATCTTTGAACATGAGACTATCACTTCCCCTTTCAACCCCGGACAAAGTCCTCACCTCGGACTAGGGTGTGCAGGGTGAATACATGGTCTGTCGTATGGTAATTTGGTAAATAGACAATTTGACACTTGCTCAGTACATTGTTTTCCCTGAGGAAATGTCTGCTGTTAATGATAATGCAGAAGATTCTCCCAAGGTTGCTGTTGACTCATATCCTACGGTAGTTATTGTGGTCAAAATTGTCTCCACTTTTGTGGATTGGGGTGACAAGTCCTTGGTTCCAAATATTGGGGAAGATGCCAGAGCTGAGGAGGATGTTAACGAGCTTAAAATAGCCAATTGGAATTTGCTATCGGTATATTTTATAATTTCATTGAGGATACCATCAACCCCACAGGCCTTTTTGGGTTGGAGGGTTAGTATTTTGTCCTGTCGTCAGTTCAATGTAATTGGAGAATCCAGTGGTGTAGGTCCTCTTGGTGTGAGTTCTCTCGGTGCAGATCTTTTGGGAGGGGGTCTTGGAGGGGGTCTTGCAGGTCTGGGAGGGTGTCCTTTGCTTTGTTGCTCCTGTGTGAGGTGCTGGGGCTACGGTTGAGGGTGACGTCATTCAGGGTTCTGGCAAAAGTTGGGATTGCTGCCTTGTAGAAGTGGACCTGGTCATAAAGGCTGTTCAATCCAGGGTGGAGTGGTGGGCCAGGTATACATTAGGTTTTGAGGCACAGTCCCACAAAATGTTTGCATTCACCCACTGTATGGTGGCTGGGTGAAAGTATTTTTGTGGTAGCAGGGGGAGATAAAAAGTTTATCCTTTTAAATGTATTTGGCATTTGAGTCAATTTTTGGCTTTTGTGTGTCCTCAGTGGATGTGGGGGGTTGTCAAGAGAGCTATCAGGGGAGCTGACGGGAGAGCTGTTAGGACGGGGTGGGGTCTTTTGGGTTGGTGGGTCCTGTGGTGTTGAGGTTGTGGTCCGGGTCTGAGTTGGGCTGTTCTGCACGCTTCTCAAGAGGAATGTTCTGCTCTCTGTCACACCTCAGCTTTCTGACCTCGTCACAGAGAGAGAGGGATCTGTTTGATCCCGTAAAAGTCCTGCTGGAACTGCATGAGGATGCCCTGCACCATTACTGTCCCAGACTTGTACATGTTGACAGAGGTTGTTTCAATTTCCTCAATGTCTAGTATTCTGAGTTTCCACACTGAGACAATACCCTTCTCTCTTTTGCTCTTATAGCACTGTGCCATGCCAGGGGATGGTCTGTGTGGAAAATTAAGTTGCTTACGTTACCCTTTTTGTAGAAGTCAGCAAATAGTGTCTCTGGATTGTCCCCGAGGAGCTTTTTTTAGTACTTATACCTTGCAGTGTTATTTTTAATATCCATGGGGTTCTGTACTGTAATGACCTCTAGACAGGGATAAGCCATTGGGGCTTCAAAGGTCTCAGTATTTGGGTGTGGGGGGGCTGTGAAACTCAGTGTTGTCCTAGCAGCTTGGTATAATTATTTACTTAGCTTTATATAACAAAATTATTTTCTTTTCCTTTTGGCTTCAGAAGTGGCTTCAAAATGGATATTACTTAATCAGTTTTGTATTGGATGGTATTTCCAGGTTCCACTGTGCTTATTCTACAGGTTCTGGTCTCTTATCAGTTTTGTATTGGATGGTATTTCCAGGTTCCACTATGCTTATTCTACAGGTTTTGGTCTCTTATCAGTTCAGTCCATGGTAGGAATAATCCATTCAGGTCATTTTATCCAAAATCAATGTTTTTGTTATGGAATTTAGATGTGGATTGAATGTTTTCATGTTGAGGTTAATATCCTGTATAGGTCCTTGTGAAAAAAATGACAGTTTACCTACATTTATCCAACTCTACATTTTTGGAGATTAACTCAGGAACCCATGAACTCATTACCCTCCCCTCCCCCCCCCCCCTCTCTCTCTTCTCCCTCTCCCTCTCTCCCTCTCTCTCTCCCCCCTCTCTCCATCCATCCCTCCCTCCCTCCCTCCCCTGGGCTAAACTACATATACACCCCCTGTGATAAACTACCTCCACACCCGCTGGGCTAAACTACATCTACACCCCCTGGGATAAACTACCTCCACACCCCCTGGGCTAAACTACATCTACACCCCCTGGGATAGACTACCTCTGCAGCCCCTGGGCTAAACTACATCTACACCCCCTGGGATAAACTACCTCCACACCCCCTGGGCTAAACTACATCTACACCCCCTGGGATAAACTACCTCCACACCCCCTGGGCTAAACTACATCTACACCCCCTGGGATAGACTACCTCTGCAGCCCCTGGGCTAAACTACATCTACACCCCCTGGGATAAACTACCTCCGCACCCTGCACCCCCCTGGGATAAACTACAACTACATCACCCCCTGGGGATAGACTACCTCTGGGCACCCCCTGGGATAGACTACCTCTGCACCCCCTGGGCTAAACTACATCTACACCCCCTGGGATAGACTACCTCTGCACCCCCTGGGATAGACTACCTCTGCAAGCCCCTGGGCTAAACTACCTCTACACCCCCTGGGATAGACTACCTCCACACCCCCTGGGCTAAACAACATCTACACCCACTGGGATAGACTACCTCCATACCCCCTGTTGTCCAGCGTCCACTTCCACACTGTACACTATGTGTATAGATGGATTGATCTTGATCAGTTCAGGTACTGTAACTCGATAAAAAGGTTGTCCACTCCTTTGGTCCTATTTAACGTTTCCGACTACAAAGGCCAGAGAGGCGTGGGCAGCAGAGGCCAAGTTGTTAGTGGATTACTGTCAATCAATAGAACTGAGTGGGCACGATCACCCAGTCTCCTATCAGAGGGAAACTTAGCTGATAGACCTAGAAACAATCTCCATGCACACACACACACACACACACACACACACACACACACACACACACACACACACACACACACACACACACACACACACACACACACACACACACACACACACACACACACACACACACACACACACACACACACACACACACACAGTGCCAAGTCTGTATTGGGCCAGATTCTGAATTATGGCCTGACATCATGGGATAGAGTGGGTCTATGACTAGTGCCAACTCCAGCTCCATAACCAGCCCCATAGCCATCCCCAGCCCCAGCCCCATAGCCATCCCCAGCCCCATAGCCAGCCCCATAGCCATCCCAATAACCATCCCCAGCCCCATAACCAGCCCCATAGCCAACCCATAGCCAACCCCATAGCCAGCCCCAGCCCCATAGCCAGACCCATAGCCAACCCCATAGCCAGCCCCAGCCACAGCCAGCCATCCCCAGCCCCATAGCCATCCCCAGCCCCAGCCCCATAGCCAGACCCATAGCCAACCCCATAGCCAGCCCCATAGCCATCCCCAGCCCCAGCCCCATAGCCAGACCCATAGCCAACCCCATAGCCAGCCCCAGCCCCATAGCCATCCCCAGCCCCATAGCCAACCCCATAGCCAGCCCCATAGCCAGCCCCAGCCCCATAGCCAACCCCATAGCCAGCCCCATAGCCAGCCCCAGCCCCATAGCCAACCCCATAGCCAGCCCCATAGCCAGGCCCAGCCCCATAGCCAACCCCATAGCCAGCCCCAGCCCCATAGCCAACCCCATAGCCATCCCCATAGCCAGTCCCATAGCCATCCCCATAGCCAGTCCCATAGCCAGTCCCAGCCCCATAGCCATCCCCATAGCCATCCCCATAGCCATCCCCATAGCCAGTCCCAGCCCCATAGCCATCCCCATAGCCATCCCCATAGCCAGTCCCAGCCCCATAGCCAGCCGCATAGCCATCCCAATAACCTTCCCCAGCCCCACAGCCAGCCCCATAGCCAGCCCCATAGCCAGCCCCATAGCCAGTCCCATTGCCAGTCCCATTGCCCGCCCCATAGCCATCCCCATAGCCAGCCCCATAGCCAGTCCCAGCCCCATAGCCAGCCCCATAGCCAGTCCCATTGCCAGTCCCATTGCCCGCCCCATAGCCAGCCCCATAGCCAGTCCCATAGCCAGTCCCATAGCCAGTCCCATAGCCAGTCCCATAGCCAGTCCCATAGCCAGTCCCATAGCCAGTCCCATAGCCAGTCCCATAGCCAGTCCCAGCCCCACAGACAGCCCCATCCCCAGCCTCATAGCCATCCCCATATATAGCCTCATAGCCAGCCCCATATATAGCCCCACAGACAGCCCCATATATAGCCCCACAGACAGCCCCATATATAGCCCCACAGACAGCCCCATATATAGCCCCACAGACAGCCCCATATATAGCCCCACAGACACTGCCCCCAGTCCCCAGCCCCACAGCCAGCCCCATAGCCAGCCCCATAGCAGACAGCCCCATAGCCAGCCCCATAGCTAGTCCCAGCCCCATAGCCATCCCCATAGCCAGCCCCATAGCCAGTCCCAGCCCCATAGCCAGCCCCATATATAGCCAGTCCCATTGCCAGACAGCCCCATTATAGCCCCATAGCCAGCCCCAGTCCCATAGCCAGTCCCATAGCCAGTCCCATAGCCAGTCCCATAGCCAGTCCCATTGCCAGTCCCATAGCCAGTCCCATAGCCAGTCCCATAGCCAGTCCCAGCCCCACAGACAGCCCCATCCCCAGCCTCATAGCCAGCCCCATATATAGCCCCACAGACAGCCCCATATATAGCCCCACAGACAGCCCCATATATAGCCCCACAGACAGCCCCATATATAGCCCCACAGACAGCCCCATATATAGCCCCACAGACAGCCCCATCCCCAGCCCCACAGACAGCCCCACAGACAGCCCCATATATAGCCCCACAGACAGCCCCATATATAGCCCCACAGACAGCCCCATATATAGCCCCACAGACAGCCCCATATATAGCCCCACAGACAGCCCCGTCCCCAGCCTCATAGCCTGTTCCATAGCTAGTTCCATCCCCAGCCCCAGCTCTAGCCCCAGGCGTGGTGAGTCACCATGCAGCTTAACAAGTCGGATGGACAAGTGGGAAGTGTAATTTGTTTCGTCAAGTGTTTTCTACAACTTTGCGTTCGGCATATTGAGTATCGCAATGGACAATTCAGTGTTCCAAAATCCCTTCAGTTATGACTGTAAAATCTGGCTATGACTCTCTGTTTTCTTGCAGGTTTTGTGTCTCTCTCAAAGAGAATGCCTTTTACTACAGTATTTTATATATATATACAGTATATATTATATTTCCTTTCACTTTAATCACTTTAAATCAGATCATTGTGATGCCTCAGCCAAAAAGAATGTGGTGGAGGATTCGAATGTGTGTGTTTATGTATTTTCTATGCCCCTCCTCCAGTCGTTCTTTGTGAGAAATAACAGCAACAGTGTGTGTGTGTGTGTGTGTGTGTGTGCGCGTGCGCGTGTGCGCGTGTGTGTGTGTGTGTGTGTGATTGACATAGTGCTAGTTAGAAGATGTTAGCCCATCCAACTTCTTTCCATTGGTACACTCTGAAACATCATGTTTGTGGCTGCGGGGTTGCACAGAAGACTTGAAGGTGTGTGTGTGTGTGTTTATGTTTGAATATTGCCTGTGTCTGTGTTGGTGGAGAGGGGCTGGTATGAATATCCTTTGTTTACCCTTCTGGGCATGTCAGAAATCAGAGACAATTAAAGTTGCACTATGCCCGAAATCGCTCCACCATTTCCTGATTGCTAAAACTCTAATAGTTTGCTTAATTTTAGTTTATGTGACAAAATAAGCGAGTACAGTGTAGAGAATCATTGTACCATCTAAACAGCTGTGAAATATATTTTCCAAAACCAAAATTATAGTTTTTTCAGCTGTTTGAAGTTGGTGAACAAAACTGAAAGTAAAAGACGCATAAACAAAATGTAAGAACAGGAAGAATAGAAATATCACACATAGATTTACAGCTTCTTAGACTTGCTTTCAATGAGAATGACAGATCTATAACTCACATTTCTATGTGAATTTGGTCGCACAAAAATATACATATTGCCACTTTAAGTAAACTATTATGACAATGATGATGATGATGATGATGATGAGTGAGAAGCTGTTTGACAACGGCCCTGTTTTAATTTGCCTAATTGCTGTGTCGGGTGTAAGTTCTCTGCCTCCAACTGCAGTAAATCGCCAGCCCTGATCCTAGGTCTTATTCTCTGGGACACCCCAGTCTTCATCTTGCTGACATCCATAAAAGGTTTTAGTATGTGTGATAACTCATAAGGACCAGGCCAATGATAGACAACCCTCATCAAACAATTATTGACCCTGATTGGCCTGTCTACCCTCATTCAAAACGGCTACCACACAGTCAGACATACAGTCCTGTCTCTACCACTTCCTGGTCTCCCTCAATTCAAATCAATTGAAAGGGCTTTATTGACATGGGAAACCAAATCAAGTGAAATAAACAATAAACAAAAGGGAAACAAACAAGGGAAATAAAAATAGACACTAAAACGTTTTAAAAGGACATATGCAGTCAAAATGCAGTATCAGTGTGTTGGTAAAAATTACTGGGGAATAATTTTTATAAACATGTTGACACACCCTTCTTGTAGAGAAACACCAATACCATCCTCCTCTCTTTCATGTTGATGAAACGGTCTATCACTCTGTCATGGAGTACACACTTTTAGTTTTTGTTGTCCTACACTACATGGCTAAAATGCTTCAACGTTAGCTAGTTAACATTAGCCTTCTGCATCCAGCTACATATTGAACTTCCATCCTCTCAGTCCAGGGGCACAACAATGTATGAATTAATGGTTGGATCTGAATTACTGTTAGAATCTTTGTCCAGTCATCAAATCAAATCAAATTTATTTATATAGCCCTTCGTACATCAGCTGATATCTCAAAGTGCTGTACAGAAACCCAGCCTAAAACCCCAAACAGCAAGCAATGCAGGTGTAGAAGCACGGTGGTTAGGAAAAACTCCCTAGAAAGGCCAAATCCTAGGAAGAAACCTAGAGAGGAACCAGTCCAGTACGGAGAATAAAGTAAACAGTTCAAATCCCTATATCCATCCATGACTAATTTAGGAAAGGGACAATCTTAGCTAGCTAGCTAACAACTGGAGTGCAACAACACAACGAGATTCAACAATTCAAGTTGTTTCTGTCGATGATGTGTGCTCTCAATGCGATTTGATAGGAGTGACGCCAAATCCAAAACTGGCTTCCCTTCACACTTTTTTTTTGGTGTGCCAGGACCATTCACAGTTGTCCTCACTCAGTTTAGCTCAACGCTGATTGGCTATTTCATACTTTTTATATATTTTTTTTATCAAGGGAAGCCAAATGCTCGCTGGCTTCCCTTGCATTCAATGCTATGAGCGGCAACAATGTCATACTCTTTTGGACCAGACAGGATCAAATAGATGGCCTACACATAGAGTGAAAGAGGGGCACTTTCTGCTGTGAGATACATTCAGATCCTTGTGAATTGAAGGAAAATGATGAGACAGAGAGACAGGAGACACTTGACTTTATCATTTATTCTTTGTAAAAAAAATTGGGGGGGAAGCCTGGCTTCCCTTGGCATCCATGAATACGCTCAACTTTTCAAATGTTCCACAATTGGCTAGTGTTGTAACAATGTGCAAACAATTGAAGTAACTCTATATTTTATGATTATCTCTCTCTCCCTCCCTCTTCTATCCTAGATTTATACTTGACCATGTTTTAATAAAGTTCACAGCGACCCCCTGGCCCTGACTCTTATCAAAGGAGCCGAGATGTGAGACGAGAGCTGGTCTTCCCGACGAGAGCTGGTCTTCCCGACGAGAGCTGGTCTTCCCGACGAGAGCTGGTCTTCCCGACGAGAGCTGGTCTTCCCGACGAGAGCTGGTCTTCCCGATGAGAGCTGGTCTTCCCGACGAGAGCTGGTCTTCCCGACGAGAGCCTACGCCGACGGCTTCATAATCTGCCCCTCTTCATTTACAATGAGTGTGAAAAACATTCGGAACACCTTCCTAATATGGAGATGCATGCCCTTTTTTTCCTCAGAACAGCCTCAATTCATCGGTCATTGACTACAAGGTGTCAAAAGCGTTCCACAGGGATGCAGGCCATTGTTGACTACCATGGGTCCCACAGTTGTGTCAAGTTGGTTGGATGTCCTTTGGGTGGTGGAACATTCTGGATACACACAGGAAACCCATCAGCGTTTATCGACGTACTCAAACCGGTGTGCTTGGCAGCTACTACCACACCCCGTTCAAAGGCCCTCTGAATGGCACACGTACACAATCCATGTCTCAGTTGTCTCAAGGCTTAGAAATCCTTCTCTAACCTGTCTCCTTCCCTTTACCAAATCTAACTTTATTAGTCACATGCGCCGAATACAACAGGTATAGACCTTACCATGAAATACTTACTT
Organism: Oncorhynchus masou masou; assembly: GCF_036934945.1. Taxonomy (NCBI): domain Eukaryota; kingdom Metazoa; phylum Chordata; class Actinopteri; order Salmoniformes; family Salmonidae; genus Oncorhynchus; species Oncorhynchus masou. The sequence goes on from NC_088238.1 coordinate 55,250,996, forward strand.
ACAAGCCCTTAACCAACAATGCAGTTTAAAAAACATTCTGAGTTCAGAAAAATATTGACTAAATAAACTAAAGTAAATAATAAAAGAGCAACAATAACGAGGCTACATACCGGTACCAAGTCAATGTGCGGTGGTACAGGTTAGTCGAGGTAATAGAGGTAATATGTACATGTAGGTAAGGGTAAAGTGACTCTGCATAGATAATAGATAATAAACAGCGAGTAGCAGCAGCGTAAAAAAGGGGTGGGGGCGTAAAATAGTCTGGGTAGCAATTTGATTAGCTGTTCAGGAGTCTTATGGCTTGGGGGAAGAAGCTGTTAAGAAGCCTTTTGGACCTAGACATAGCACTCTGGTACCGCTTGCCATGCAGTAGTAGAGAGAACAGTCTATGACTAGGGTGGCTGTAGTCTTTGACAATTTTTAGGGCCTTCCTCTGACACTGCCTGGTATAGAGTTCCTGGATGGTAG